>NW_026893916.1:0-280674 GCF_032452875.1 Bos javanicus | reverse complement strand
GATCTCAGTCACCTGATCACTGCATGACAGGCACGTGATCAGTGCCTGCTGCGGGATTCATGCCTGCTCAGCTGCCTGATAACGCCAGCTGGGCCGCAGGATTCATGCCTGCTCAGCTGCCTGATAATCGCCAGCTGGGCCGCAGGATTCATGCCTGCTCAGCTGCCTGATAATCGCCAGCTGGGCCGCAGGATTCATGCCTGCTCAGCTGCTTGATTCTTGCCTGCTGAGGCACATGATCCGTGCAGGGAGAGCTACCTGATCAGCACATGAGCAGTCACATGATCAGCGCTCAGTCACCTGATCACTGCATGACATGCACGTGATCAGTGCCTGCTGAGGTGCGGGATCAGCGCCTGCTCAGCTGCCTGATAATCGCCAGCTGGGCCGCAGGATTCATGCCTGCTCAGCTGCCTGATAATCGCCAGCTGGGCCGCAGGATTCATGCCTGCTCAGCTGCCTGATAATCGCCAGCTGGGCCGCAGGATTCATGCCTGCTCAGCTGCCTGATAACCGCCAGCTGGGCCGCAGGATTCATGCCTGCTCAGCTGCTTGATTCTTGCCTGCTGAGGCACATGATCCGTGCCTACAGGAGACCCACATGATCAGCACATGAGCAGTCACATGATCAGCGCCTCAGTCACCTGATCACTCCCATGACAGGCACGTGATCAGTGCCTGCTGAGGCCGCGGGATTCATGCCTGCTCAGCTGCCTGATAATCGCCAGCTGGGCCGCAGGATTCATGCCTGCTCAGCTGCCTGATAATCGCCAGCTGGGCCGCAGGATTCATGCCTGCTCAGCTGCCTGATAATCGCCAGCTGGGCCGCAGGATTCATGCCTGCTCAGCTGCTCAGATAACTGCCAGCTGGGCCGCAGGATTCATGCCTGCTCAGCTGCCTGATAATCGCCAGCTGGGCCGCAGGATTCATGCCTGCTCAGCTGCCTGATAATCGCCAGCTGGGCCGCAGGATTCATGCCTGCTCAGCTGCTTGATTCTTGCCTGCTGAGGCATGGATCCGTGCAGGAGACCTACCTGATCAGCACGTGCAGTCTGATGAACTGCCAGCTCCTCCAGTCACCTGATTCATGCCTGCTGAAGATGCATTGATCAGTGCCTGCTGGGTGCGGGATCAGCGCCTGCTCAGCTGCTTGATAATCGCCAGCTGGGCCGCAGGATTCATGCCTGCTCAGCTGCCTGATAATCGCCAGCTGGGCCGCAGGATTCATGCCTGCTCAGCTGCCTGATAAATCGCCAGCTGGGCCGCAGGATTCATGCCTGCTCAGCTGCCTGATAATCGCCAGCTGGGCCGCAGGATTCATGCCTGCTCAGCTGCTTGATTCTTGCCTGCTGAGGCACATGATCCGTGCAGGAGAGCTACCTGATCAGCACATGAGACAGTCACATGATCAGCGCCTCTCAGTCACCTGATCACTGCATGACAGGCACGTGATCAGTGCCTGCTGAGGTGCGGGATCAGCGCCTGCTCACCTGCCTGATATCGCCAGCTGGGCCGCAGGATTCATGCCTGCTCAGCTGCCTGATAATCGCCAGCTGGGCCGCAGGATTCATGCCTGCTCAGCTGCCTGATAATCGCCAGCTGGGCCGCAGGATTCATGCCTGCTCAGCTGCTTGATTCTTGCCTGCTGAGGCACATGATCCATGCAGGAGATCACCTGATCAGCACATGAGCAGTCACATGATCAGCGCTCTCAGTCACCTGATCACTGCATGACAGGCACGTGATCAGTGCCTGCTGAGGTGCGGGATCAGCGCCTGCTCAGCTGCCTGATAATCGCCAGCTGGGCCGCAGGATTCATGCCTGCTCAGCTGCCTGATAACCTCAGCTGGGCCGCAGGATTCATGCCTGCTCAGCTGCCTGATAACCGCCAGCTGGGCCGCAGGATTCATGCCTGCTCAGCTGCCTGATAACCGCCAGCTGGGCCGCAGGATTCATGCCTGCTCAGCTGCCTGATAATCGCCAGCTGGGCCGCAGGATTCATGCCTGCTCAGCTGCCTGATAATCGCCAGCTGGGCCGCAGGATTCATGCCTGCTCAGCTGCTTGATTCTTGCCTGCTGAGGCATATGATCCAGCAGGAGAAGCTACCTGATCAGCACATGAGCAGTCACATGATCAGCGCCTCTCAGTCACCTGATCACTGCATGACAGGCACGCATCAGTGCCTGCTGGAGGTGCGGGATCAGCGCCTGCTCAGCTGCCTGATAATCGCCAGCTGGGCCGCAGGATTCATGCCTGCTCAGCTGCCTGATAATCGCCAGCTGGGCCGCAGGATTCATGCCTGCTCAGCTGCCTAATCGCCAGCTGGGCCGCAGGATTCATGCCTGCTCAGCTGCCTGATAATCACCAGCTGCCGTGCGATTCATGCCTGCTCAGCTGCTTGATTCTTGCCTGCTGAGGCACAGGATCCGTGCAGGAGAGCTACCTGATCAGCACATGAGCAGTCACATGATCAGCGCCTCTCAGTCACCTGATCACTGCATGACAGGCACTGATCAGTGCCTGCTGAGGTGCGGGATCAGCGCCTGCTCAGCTGCCTGATAATCGCCAGCTGGGCCGCAGGATTCATGCCTGCTCAGCTGCCTGATAACGCCAGCTGGGCCGCAGGATTCATGCCTGCTCAGCTGCCTGATAATCGCCAGCTGGGCCGCAGGATTCATGCCTGCTCAGCTGCTTGATTCTTGCCTGCTGAGGCACATGATCCGTGCAGAGACCTACCTGATCAGCATGAGCAGTCACATGATCAGCGCCTCTCAGTCACCTGATCACTGCATGACAGGCACGTGATCAGTGCCTGCGGTGCGGGTTCAGCGCCTGCTCAGCTGCTTGATAATCGCCAGCTGGGCGCAGGATCATGCCTGCTCAGCTGCCTGATAATCGCCAGCTGGGCCGCAGGATTCATGCCTGCTCAGCTGCCTGATAACGCCAGCTGGGCCGCAGGATTCTGCCTGCTCAGCTGCCTGATAATCGCCAGCTGGGCCGCAGGATTCATGCCTGCTCAGCTGCCTGGATAATCGCCAGCTGGGCCCAGGATTCATGCCTGCTCAGCTGCCTGATAACCGCCAGCTGGGCCGCAGGATTCATGCCTGCTCAGCTGCCTGATTCTTGCCTGCTGGGCACATGATCCGTGCAGGAGAGCTGCCTGATCAGCACATGAGCAGCCCATGATCAGCTGCCTTCACTGCCTGATCACTGCAGGACAGGCACGTGCTCAGCTGCTGATGTGCAGGATCATGCCTGCTCAGCTGCCTGATAATCGCCAGCTGGGCCGCAGGATTCATGCCTGCTCAGCTGCCTGATAATCGCCAGCTGGGCCGCAGGATTCATGCCTGCTCAGCTGCCTGATAATCGCCAGCTGGGCCGCAGGATTCATGCCTGCTCAGCTGCCTGATAATCGCCAGCTGGGCCGCAGGATTCATGCCTGCTCAGCTGCTTGATTCTTGCCTGCTGAGGCACATGATCCGTGCAGGAGACCTACCTGATCAGCACATGAGCAGTCACATGATCAGCGCCTCTCAGTCACCTGATCACTGCATGACAGGCACGTGATCAGTGCCTGCTGAGGTGCGGGATCAGCGCCTGCTCAGCTGCCTGATAATCGCCAGCTGGGCCGCAGGATTCATGCCTGCTCAGCTGCCTGATAATCGCCAGCTGGGCCGCAGGATTCATGCCTGCTCAGCTGCCTGATAATCGCCAGCTGGGCCGCAGGATTCATGCCTGCTCAGCTGCCTGATTCTTGCCTGCTGGGCACATGATCCGTGCAGGAGAGCTACCTGATCAGCACATGAGCAGTCACATGATCAGCGCTCTCAGTCACCTGATCAGGCATGACAGGCACGTGATCAGTGCCTGCTGAGGTGCGGGATCAGCGCCTGCTCAGCTGCCTGATACCCAGCTGGGCCGCAGGATTCATGCCTGCTCAGCTGCCTGATACTGCCAGCTGGGCCGCAGGATTCATGCCTGCTCAGCTGCCTGATAATCGCCAGCTGGGCCGCAGGATTCATGCCTGCTCAGCTGCCTGATAATCGCCAGCTGGGCCGCAGGATTCATGCCTGCTCAGCTGCCTGATAATCGCCAGCTGGGCCGCAGGATTCATGCCTGCTCAGCTGCCTGATAATCGCCAGCTGGGCCGCAGGATTCATGCCTGCTCAGCTGCCTGATAATCGCCAGCTGGGCCGCAGGATTCATGCCTGCTCAGCTGCTTGATTCTTGCCTGCTGAGGCACAGGATCCATGCCTGCTCACCTGATCAGCACATGAGCAGTCACATGATCAGCGCCTCTCAGTCACCTGATCACTGCATGACAGGCACCTGATCAGTGCCTGCTGAGGTGCGGGATCAGCGCCTGCTCAGCTGCCTGATAATCGCCAGCTGGGCCGCAGGATTCATGCCTGCTCAGCTGCCTGATAATCGCCAGCTGGGCCGCAGGATTCATGCCTGCTCAGCTGCCTGATAATCGCCAGCTGGGCCGCAGGATTCATGCCTGCTCAGCTGCCTGATAACCGCCAGCTGGGCCGCAGGATTCATGCCTGCTCAGCTGCCTGATAATCGCCAGCTGGGCCGCAGGATTCATGCCTGCTCAGCTGCCTGATAACCGCCAGCTGGGCCGCAGGATTCATGCCTGCTCAGCTGCCTGATAATCGCCAGCTGGGCCGCAGGATTCATGCCTGCTCAGCTGCCTGATAACGCCAGCTGGGCCGCAGGATTCATGCCTGCTCAGCTGCCTGATAATCGCCAGCTGGGCCGCAGGATTCATGCCTGCTCAGCTGCCTGATAATCGCCAGCTGGGCCGCAGGATTCATGCCTGCTCAGCTGCTTGATTCTTGCCTGCTGAGGCACATGATCCGTGCAGGAGAGCTACCTGATCAGCACATGAGCAGTCACATGATCAGCGCCTCTCAGTCACCTGATCACTGCATGACAGGCACGTGATCAGTGCCTGCTGAGGTGCGGGATGCATGCCTGCTCAGCTGCCTGATAATCGCCAGCTGGGCCGCAGGATTCATGCCTGCTCAGCTGCCTGATAACCGCCAGCTGGGCCGCAGGATGCCTGCTCAGCTGCCTGATAATCGCCAGCTGGGCCGCAGGATTCATGCCTGCTCAGCTGCCTGATTCTTGCCTGCTGGGCCGCATGATCCGTGCAGGAGAGCTGCCTGATCAGCATGTGAGTCACATGATCAGCGCATCTCAGTCACCTGATCACTGCATGACATGCACTGATCAGTGCCTGCTGAGCCGCAGGATCAGCGCCTGCTCAGCTGCCTGATAATCGCCAGCTGGGCCGCAGGATTCATGCCTGCTCAGCTGCCTGATAATCGCCAGCTGGGCCGCAGGATTCATGCCTGCTCAGCTGCCTGATAATCGCCAGCTGGGCCGCAGGATTCATGCCTGCTCAGCTGCCTGATAATCGCCAGCTGGGCCGCAGGATTCATGCCTGCTCAGCTGCTTGATTCTTGCCTGCTGAGGCACATGATCCGTGCAGGAGAGCTACCTGATCAGCACATGAGCAGTCACATGATCAGCGTCAGTCACCTGATCACTGCATGACAGGCACGTGATCAGTGCCTGCTGAGGTGCGGGATCAGCGCCTGCTCAGCTGCCTGATAATCGCCAGCTGGGCCGCAGGATTCATGCCTGCTCAGCTGCCTGATAATCGCCAGCTGGGCCGCAGGATTCATGCCTGCTCAGCTGCCTGATAATCGCCAGCTGGGCCGCAGGATTCATGCCTGCTCAGCTGCCTGATAATCGCCAGCTGGGCCGCAGGATTCATGCCTGCTCAGCTGCCTGATAATCGCCAGCTGGGCCGCAGGATTCATGCCTGCTCAGCTGCCTGATAATCGCCAGCTGGGCCGCAGGATTCATGCCTGCTCAGCTGCTTGATTCTTGCCTGCTGAGGCACATGATCCGTGCAGGAGAGCTACCTGATCAGCACATGAGCAGTCACATGATCAGCGCCTCTCAGTCACCTGATCACTGCATGACAGGCACGTGATCAGTGCCTGCTGAGGTGCGGGATCAGCGCCTGCTCAGCTGCCTGATAATCGCCAGCTGGGCCGCAGGATTCATGCCTGCTCAGCTGCCTGATAATCGCCAGCTGGGCCGCAGGATTCATGCCTGCTCAGCTGCCTGATAATCGCCAGCTGGGCCGCAGGATTCATGCCTGCTCAGCTGCCTGATAATCGCCAGCTGGGCCGCAGGATTCATGCCTGCTCAGCTGCCTGATTCTTGCCTGCTGGGCACATGATCCGTGCAGGAGAGCTGCCTGATCAGCACATGAGCAGTCACATGATCTGCGCCTCTCAGTCACCTGATCACTGCATGACAGGCACGTGATCAGTGCCTGCTGGTGCGGGCGGGATCATGCCTGCTCAGCTGCCTGATAATCGCCAGCTGGGCCGCAGGATTCATGCCTGCTCAGCTGCCTGATAATCGCCAGCTGGGCCGCAGGATTCATGCCTGCTCAGCTGCCTGATAATCGCCAGCTGGGCCGCAGGATTCATGCCTGCTCAGCTGCTTGATTCTTGCCTGCTGAGGCACATGATCCGTGCAGGAGAGCTACCTGATCAGCACATGAGCAGTCACATGATCAGCGCCTCTCAGTCACCTGATCACTGCATGACAGGCACGTGATCAGTGCCTGCTGAGGTGCGGGATCAGCGCCTGCTCAGCTGCCTGATAATCGCCAGCTGGGCCGCAGGATTCATGCCTGCTCAGCTGCCTGATAATCGCCAGCTGGGCCGCAGGATTCATGCCTGCTCAGCTGCCTGATAATCGCCAGCTGGGCCGCAGGATTCATGCCTGCTCAGCTGCCTGATAATCGCCAGCTGG
Organism: Bos javanicus; assembly: GCF_032452875.1. Taxonomy (NCBI): domain Eukaryota; kingdom Metazoa; phylum Chordata; class Mammalia; order Artiodactyla; family Bovidae; genus Bos; species Bos javanicus. The sequence goes on along the minus strand of NW_026893916.1, from coordinate 273,826 downwards.
GCCGCAGGATTCATGCCTGCTCAGCTGCCTGATAATCGCCAGCTGGGCCGCAGGATTCATGCCTGCTCAGCTGCCTGATAATCGCCAGCTGGGCCGCAGGATTCATGCCTGCTCAGCTGCTTGATTCGCCAGCTGAGGCACATGATCATGGCAGAGCTGCTACCTGATCAGCATGAGCAGTCACATGATCAGCGCCTCTCAGTCACCTGATCACTGCATGACAGGCACGTGATCAGTGCCTGCTGAGGTGGGGATCATGCCTGCTCAGCTGCCTGATAATCGCCAGCTGGGCCGCAGGATTCATGCCTGCTCAGCTGCCTGATAATCGCCAGCTGGGCCGCAGGATTCATGCCTGCTCAGCTGCCTGATAATCGCCAGCTGGGCCGCAGGATTCATGCCTGCTCAGCTGCCTGATAATCGCCAGCTGGGCCGCAGGATTCATGCCTGCTCAGCTGCTTGATTCTTGCCTGCTGAGGCACATGATCCGTGCAGGAGAGCTACCTGATCAGCATGAGCAGTCACATGATCAGCGCCTCTCAGTCACCTGATCACTGCATGACAGGCACGTGATCAGTGCCTGCTGGGTGCGGATCATGCCTGCTCAGCTGCCTGATAATCGCCAGCTGGGCCGCAGGATTCATGCCTGCTCAGCTGCCTGATAATCGCCAGCTGGGCCGCAGGATTCATGCCTGCTCAGCTGCCTGATAATCGCCAGCTGGGCCGCAGGATTCATGCCTGCTCAGCTGCTTGATTCTTGCCTGCTGAGGCACATGATCCGTGCAGGAGAGCTACCTGATCAGCACATGAGCAGTCACATGATCAGCGCCTCTCAGTCACCTGATCACTGCATGACAGGCACGTGATCAGTGCCTGCTGAGGTGCGGGATCAGCGCCTGCTCAGCTGCCTGATAATCGCCAGCTGGGCCGCAGGATTCATGCCTGCTCAGCTGCCTGATAATCGCCAGCTGGGCCGCAGGATTCATGCCTGCTCAGCTGCCTGATAACCGCCAGCTGGGCCGCAGGATTCATGCCTGCTCAGCTGCCTGATAACCGCCAGCTGGGCCGCAGGATTCATGCCTGCTCAGCTGCCTGATAATCGCCAGCTGGGCCGCAGGATTCATGCCTGCTCAGCTGCCTGATAATCGCCAGCTGGGCCGCAGGATTCATGCCTGCTCAGCTGCCTGATAATCGCCAGCTGGGCCGCAGGATTCATGCCTGCTCAGCTGCCTGATAATCGCCAGCTGGGCCGCAGGATTCATGCCTGCTCAGCTGCCTGATAATCGCCAGCTGGGCCGCAGGATTCATGCCTGCTCAGCTGCCTGATAATCGCCAGCTGGGCCGCAGGATTCATGCCTGCTCAGCTGCCTGATAATCGCCAGCTGGGCCGCAGGATTCATGCCTGCTCAGCTGCCTGATAATCGCCAGCTGGGCCGCAGGATTCATGCCTGCTCAGCTGCCTGATAATCGCCAGCTGGGCCGCAGGATTCATGCCTGCTCAGCTGCCTGATAATCGCCAGCTGGGCCGCAGGATTCATGCCTGCTCAGCTGCCTGATAATCGCCAGCTGGGCCGCAGGATTCATGCCTGCTCAGCTGCCTGATAATCGCCAGCTGGGCCGCAGGATTCATGCCTGCTCAGCTGCCTGATAATCGCCAGCTGGGCCGCAGGATTCATGCCTGCTCAGCTGCCTGATAATCGCCAGCTGGGCCGCAGGATTCATGCCTGCTCAGCTGCCTGATAATCGCCAGCTGGGCCGCAGGATTCATGCCTGCTCAGCTGCCTGATAATCGCCAGCTGGGCCGCAGGATTCATGCCTGCTCAGCTGCCTGATAATCGCCAGCTGGGCCGCAGGATTCATGCCTGCTCAGCTGCCTGATAACCGCCAGCTGGGCCGCAGGATTCATGCCTGCTCAGCTGCCTGATAACCGCCAGCTGGGCCGCAGGATTCATGCCTGCTCAGCTGCCTGATAATCGCCAGCTGGGCCGCAGGATTCATGCCTGCTCAGCTGCCTGATAATCGCCAGCTGGGCCGCAGGATTCATGCCTGCTCAGCTGCTTGATTCTTGCCTGCTGAGGCACATGATCCGTGCAGGAGAGCTACCTGATCAGCACATGAGCAGTCACATGATCAGCGCCTCTCAGTCACCTGATCACTGCATGACAGGCACGTGATCAGTGCCTGCTGAGGTGCGGGATCAGCGCCTGCTCAGCTGCCTGATAATCGCCAGCTGGGCCGCAGGATTCATGCCTGCTCAGCTGCCTGATAATCGCCAGCTGGGCCGCAGGATTCATGCCTGCTCAGCTGCCTGATAATCGCCAGCTGGGCCGCAGGATTCATGCCTGCTCAGCTGCCTGATAATCGCCAGCTGGGCCGCAGGATTCATGCCTGCTCAGCTGCCTGATAATCGCCAGCTGGGCCGCAGGATTCATGCCTGCTCAGCTGCTTGATTCTTGCCTGCTGAGGCACATGATCCGTGCAGGAGAGCTACCTGATCAGCACATGAGCAGTCACATGATCAGCGCCTCTCAGTCACCTGATCACTGCATGACAGGCACGTGATCAGTGCCTGCTGAGGTGCGGGATCAGCGCCTGCTCAGCTGCCTGATAATCGCCAGCTGGGCCGCAGGATTCATGCCTGCTCAGCTGCCTGATAATCGCCAGCTGGGCCGCAGGATTCATGCCTGCTCAGCTGCCTGATAATCGCCAGCTGGGCCGCAGGATTCATGCCTGCTCAGCTGCCTGATAATCGCCAGCTGGGCCGCAGGATTCATGCCTGCTCAGCTGCCTGATAATCGCCAGCTGGGCCGCAGGATTCATGCCTGCTCAGCTGCCTGATAATCGCCAGCTGGGCCGCAGGATTCATGCCTGCTCAGCTGCCTGATAATCGCCAGCTGGGCCGCAGGATTCATGCCTGCTCAGCTGCTTGATTCTTGCCTGCTGAGGCACATGATCCGTGCAGGAGAGCTACCTGATCAGCACATGAGCAGTCACATGATCAGCGCCTCTCAGTCACCTGATCACTGCATGACAGGCACGTGATCAGTGCCTGAGTGCGGGATCAGCCTGCTCAGCTGCCTGATAATCGCCAGCTGGGCCGCAGGATTCATGCCTGCTCAGCTGCCTGATAATCGCCAGCTGGGCCGCAGGATTCATGCCTGCTCAGCTGCCTGATAATCGCCAGCTGGGCCGCAGGATTCATGCCTGCTCAGCTGCCTGATAATCGCCAGCTGGGCCGCAGGATTCATGCCTGCTCAGCTGCTTGATTCTTGCCTGCTGAGGCACATGATCCGTGCAGGAGCTACCTGATCAGCACATGAGCAGTCACATGATCAGCGCCTCTCAGTCACCTGATCACTGCATGACAGGCACGTGATCAGTGCCTGCTGAGGTGCGGGATCAGCGCCTGCTCAGCTGCCTGATAATCGCCAGCTGGGCCGCAGGATTCATGCCTGCTCAGCTGCCTGATAATCGCCAGCTGGGCCGCAGGATTCATGCCTGCTCAGCTGCCTGATAATCGCCAGCTGGGCCGCAGGATTCATGCCTGCTCAGCTGCTTGATTCTTGCCTGCTGAGGCACATGATCCGTGCAGGAGAGCTACCTGATCAGCACATGAGCAGTCACATGATCAGCGCCTCTCAGTCACCTGATCACTGCATGACAGGCACGTGATCAGTGCCTGCTGAGGTGCGGGATCAGCGCCTGCTCAGCTGCCTGATAATCGCCAGCTGGGCCGCAGGATTCATGCCTGCTCAGCTGCCTGATAATCGCCAGCTGGGCCGCAGGATTCATGCCTGCTCAGCTGCCTGATAACCGCCAGCTGGGCCGCAGGATTCATGCCTGCTCAGCTGCCTGATAACGCCAGCTGGGCCGCAGGATTCATGCCTGCTCAGCTGCCTGATAATCGCCAGCTGGGCCGCAGGATTCATGCCTGCTCAGCTGCCTGATAATCGCCAGCTGGGCCGCAGGATTCATGCCTGCTCAGCTGCTTGATTCTTGCCTGCTGAGGCACATGATCCGTGCAGGAGAGCTACCTGATCAGCACATGAGCAGTCACATGATCAGCGCTCTCAGTCACCTGATCACTGCATGACAGGCACGTGATCAGTGCCTGCTGAGGTGCGGATCATGCCTGCTCAGCTGCCTGATAATCGCCAGCTGGGCCGCAGGATTCATGCCTGCTCAGCTGCCTGATAATCGCCAGCTGGGCCGCAGGATTCATGCCTGCTCAGCTGCCTGATAATCGCCAGCTGGGCCGCAGGATTCATGCCTGCTCAGCTGCCTGATAATCGCCAGCTGGGCCGCAGGATTCATGCCTGCTCAGCTGCCTGATAATCGCCTGCTGAGGCACATGATCCGTGCAGGAGACCTGCCTGATCAGCACATGAGCAGCACAGGATCAGCGCCTCAGTCACCTGATCACTGCATGACAGGCACGTGATCAGTGCCTGCTGAGGGCGGGATCAGCGCCTGCTCAGCTGCCTGATAATCGCCAGCTGGGCCGCAGGATTCATGCCTGCTCAGCTGCCTGATAATCGCCAGCTGGGCCGCAGGATTCATGCCTGCTCAGCTGCCTGATAATCGCCAGCTGGGCCGCAGGATTCATGCCTGCTCAGCTGCCTGATTCTTGCCTGCTGAGGCACATGATCCGTGCAGGAGAGCTACCTGATCAGCACATGAGCAGTCACATGATCAGCGCCTCTCAGTCACCTGATCACTGCATGACAGGCACGTGATCAGTGCCTGCTGAGGTGCGGGATCAGCGCCTGCTCAGCTGCCTGATAATCGCCAGCTGGGCCGCAGGATTCATGCCTGCTCAGCTGCCTGATAACGCCAGCTGGGCCGCAGGATTCATGCCTGCTCAGCTGCCTGATAACCGCCAGCTGGGCCGCAGGATTCATGCCTGCTCAGCTGCCTGATAACCGCCAGCTGGGCCGCAGGATTCATGCCTGCTCAGCTGCCTGATAACGCCAGCTGGGCCGCAGGATTCATGCCTGCTCAGCTGCCTGATAACCGCCAGCTGGGCCGCAGGATTCATGCCTGCTCAGCTGCCTGATAACCGCCAGCTGGGCCGCAGGATTCATGCCTGCTCAGCTGCCTGATAATCGCCAGCTGGGCCGCAGGATTCATGCCTGCTCAGCTGCCTGATAATCGCCAGCTGGGCCGCAGGATTCATGCCTGCTCAGCTGCTTGATTCTGCCTGCTGAGGCACATGATCCGTGCAGGAGAGCTACCTGATCAGCACATGAGCAGTCACATGATCAGCGCCTCTCAGTCACCTGATCACTGCATGACAGGCACGTGATCAGTGCCTGCTGAGTGCGGGATCAGCGCCTGCTCAGCTGCCTGATAATCGCCAGCTGGGCCGCAGGATTCATGCCTGCTCAGCTGCCTGATAATCGCCAGCTGGGCCGCAGGATTCATGCCTGCTCAGCTGCCTGATAATCGCCAGCTGGGCCGCAGGATTCATGCCTGCTCAGCTGCCTGATAATCGCCAGCTGGGCCGCAGGATTCATGCCTGCTCAGCTGCCTGATAATCGCCAGCTGGGCCGCAGGATTCATGCCTGCTCAGCTGCTTGATTCTTGCCCTGAGGCACATGATCCGTGCAGGAGAGCTACCTGATCAGCACATGAGCAGTCACATGATCAGCGCCTCTCAGTCACCTGATCACTGCATGACAGGCACGTGATCAGTGCCTGCTGAGGTGCGGGATCAGCGCCTGCTCAGCTGCCTGATAATCGCCAGCTGGGCCGCAGGATTCATGCCTGCTCAGCTGCCTGATAATCGCCAGCTGGGCCGCAGGATTCATGCCTGCTCAGCTGCCTGATAATCGCCAGCTGGGCCGCAGGATTCATGCCTGCTCAGCTGCCTGATAATCGCCAGCTGGGCCGCAGGATTCATGCCTGCTCAGCTGCCTGATAATCGCCAGCTGGGCCGCAGGATTCATGCCTGCTCAGCTGCCTGATAATCGCCAGCTGGGCCGCAGGATTCATGCCTGCTCAGCTGCCTGATAACCGCCAGCTGGGCCGCAGGATTCATGCCTGCTCAGCTGCCTGATAATCGCCAGCTGGGCCGCAGGATTCATGCCTGCTCAGCTGCCTGATAATCGCCAGCTGGGCCGCAGGATTCATGCCTGCTCAGCTGCTTGATTCTTGCCTGCTGGGCACATGATCCGTGCAGGAGAGCTGCCTGATCAGCACATGAGCAGTCACATGATCAGGCCCTCAGTCACCTGATCACTGCATGACAGGCACGTGATCAGTGCCTGCTGAGGTGCGGATTCAGCGCCTGCTCAGCTGCCTGATAATCGCCAGCTGGGCCGCAGGATTCATGCCTGCTCAGCTGCCTGATAATCGCCAGCTGGGCCGCAGGATTCATGCCTGCTCAGCTGCCTGATAATCGCCAGCTGGGCCGCAGGATTCATGCCTGCTCAGCTGCTTGATTCTTGCCTGCTGAGGCACATGATCCGTGCAGGAGAGCTACCTGATCAGCACATGAGCAGTCACATGATCAGCGCCTCTCAGTCACCTGATCACTGCATGACAGGCACGTGATCAGTGCCTGCTGAGGTGCGGGATCATGCCTGCTCAGCTGCCTGATAATCGCCAGCTGGGCCGCAGGATTCATGCCTGCTCAGCTGCCTGATAATCGCCAGCTGGGCCGCAGGATTCATGCCTGCTCAGCTGCCTGATAACCGCCAGCTGGGCCGCAGGATTCATGCCTGCTCAGCTGCCTGATAACCGCCAGCTGGGCCGCAGGATTCATGCCTGCTCAGCTGCCTGATAACCGCCAGCTGGGCCGCAGGATTCATGCCTGCTCAGCTGCCTGATAACCGCCAGCTGGGCCGCAGGATTCATGCCTGCTCAGCTGCCTGATAACGCCAGCTGGGCCGCAGGATTCATGCCTGCTCAGCTGCCTGATAATCGCCAGCTGGGCCGCAGGATTCATGCCTGCTCAGCTGCCTGATAATCGCCAGCTGGGCCGCAGGATTCATGCCTGCTCAGCTGCCTGATTCTTGCCAGCTGGGCACATGATCCATGCAGGAGAGCTACCTGATCAGCACATGAGCAGTCACATGATCAGCGCCTCTCAGTCACCTGATCACTGCATGACAGGCACGTGATCAGTGCCTGCTGAGCCGCGGGATCATGCCTGCTCAGCTGCCTGATAATCGCCAGCTGGGCCGCAGGATTCATGCCTGCTCAGCTGCCTGATAATCGCCAGCTGGGCCGCAGGATTCATGCCTGCTCAGCTGCCTGATAATCGCCAGCTGGGCCGCAGGATTCATGCCTGCTCAGCTGCCTGATAATCGCCAGCTGGGCCGCAGGATTCATGCCTGCTCAGCTGCTTGATTCTTGCCTGCTGAGGCACATGATCCGTGCAGGAGAGCTACCTGATCAGCACATGAGCAGTCACATGATCAGCGCCTCTCAGTCACCTGATCACTGCATGACAGGCACGTGATCAGTGCCTGCTGAGGTGCGGGATCAGCGCCTGCTCAGCTGCCTGATAATCGCCAGCTGGGCCGCAGGATTCATGCCTGCTCAGCTGCCTGATAATCGCCAGCTGGGCCGCAGGATTCATGCCTGCTCAGCTGCCTGATAATCGCCAGCTGGGCCGCAGGATTCATGCCTGCTCAGCTGCCTGATAATCGCCAGCTGGGCCGCAGGATTCATGCCTGCTCAGCTGCCTGATTCTTGCCAGCTGAGGCACATGATCCGTGCAGGAGAGCTACCTGATCAGCACATGAGCAGTCACATGATCAGCGCCTCTCAGTCACCTGATCACTGCATGACAGGCACGTGATCAGTGCCTGCTGAGGTGCGGGATCATGCCTGCTCAGCTGCCTGATAATCGCCAGCTGGGCCGCAGGATTCATGCCTGCTCAGCTGCCTGATAATCGCCAGCTGGGCCGCAGGATTCATGCCTGCTCAGCTGCCTGATAATCGCCAGCTGGGCCGCAGGATTCATGCCTGCTCAGCTGCCTGATAATCGCCAGCTGGGCCGCAGGATTCATGCCTGCTCAGCTGCCTGATTCTTGCCTGCTGAGGCACATGATCCGTGCAGGAGAGCTACCTGATCAGCACATGAGCAGTCACATGCGCCTCTCAGTCACCTGATCACTGCATGACAGGCACGTGATCAGTGCCTGCTGGGTGCGGGATCAGCGCCTGCTCAGCTGCCTGATAATCGCCAGCTGGGCCGCAGGATTCATGCCTGCTCAGCTGCCTGATAATCGCCAGCTGGGCCGCAGGATTCATGCCTGCTCAGCTGCCTGATAATCGCCAGCTGGGCCGCAGGATTCATGCCTGCTCAGCTGCTTGATTCTTGCCTGCTGAGGCCCATGATCCGTGCAGGAGAGCTACCTGATCAGCACATGAGCAGTCACATGATCAGCGCCTCTCAGTCACCTGATCACTGCATGACAGGCACGTGATCAGTGCCTGCTGAGGTGGGATCAGCGCCTGCTCAGCTGCCTGATAATCGCCAGCTGGGCCGCAGGATTCATGCCTGCTCAGCTGCCTGATAATCGCCAGCTGGGCCGCAGGATTCATGCCTGCTCAGCTGCCTGATAATCGCCAGCTGGGCCGCAGGATTCATGCCTGCTCAGCTGCCTGATTCTTGCCAGCTGAGGCACATGATCCATGCAGGAGAGCTACCAGATCAGCACATGAGCAGTCACATGATCAGCGCCTCTCAGTCACCTGATCACTGCATGACAGGCACGTGATCAGTGCCTGCTGAGGTGCGGGATCAGCGCCTGCTCAGCTGCCTGATAATCGCCAGCTGGGCCGCAGGATTCATGCCTGCACAGCTGCCTGATAATCGCCAGCTGGGCCGCAGGATTCATGCCTGCTCAGCTGCCTGATAACCGACAGCTGGGCCGCAGGATTCATGCCTGCTCAGCTGCCTGATAATCGCCAGCTGGGCCGCAGGATTCATGCCTGCTCAGCTGCCTGATAATCGCCAGCTGGGCCGCAGGATTCATGCCTGCTCAGCTGCCTGATAATCGCCAGCTGGGCCGCAGGATTCATGCCTGCTCAGCTGCCTGATAATCGCCAGCTGGGCCGCAGGATTCATGCCTGCTCAGCTGCTTGATTCTTGCCTGCTGAGGCACATGATCCGTGCAGGAGAGCTACCTGATCAGCACATGAGCAGTCACATGATCAGCGCCTCTCAGTCACCTGATCACTGCATGACAGGCACGTGATCAGTGCCTGCTGAGGTGCGGGATCAGCGCCTGCTCAGCTGCCTGATAATCGCCAGCTGGGCCGCAGGATTCATGCCTGCTCAGCTGCCTGATAATCGCCAGCTGGGCCGCAGGATTCATGCCTGCTCAGCTGCCTGATAATCGCCAGCTGGGCCGCAGGATTCATGCCTGCTCAGCTGCTTGATTCTTGCCTGCTGAGGCACATGATCCGTGCAGGAGAGCTACCTGATCAGCACATGAGCAGTCACATGATCAGCGCCTCTCAGTCACCTGATCACTGCATGACAGGCACGTGATCAGTGCCTGCTGAGCGGGATCAGCGCCTGCTCAGCTGCCTGATAATCGCCAGCTGGGCCGCAGGATTCATGCCTGCTCAGCTGCCTGATAATCGCCAGCTGGGCCGCAGGATTCATGCCTGCTCAGCTGCCTGATAACCGCCAGCTGGGCCGCAGGATTCATGCCTGCTCAGCTGCCTGATAACCGCCAGCTGGGCCGCAGGATTCATGCCTGCTCAGCTGCCTGATAACCGCCAGCTGGGCCGCAGGATTCATGCCTGCTCAGCTGCCTGATAATCGCCAGCTGGGCCGCAGGATTCATGCCTGCTCAGCTGCCTGATAACCGCCAGCTGGGCCGCAGGATTCATGCCTGCTCAGCTGCCTGATAACCGCCAGCTGGGCCGCAGGATTCATGCCTGCTCAGCTGCCTGATAATCGCCAGCTGGGCCGCAGGATTCATGCCTGCTCAGCTGCCTGATAATCGCCAGCTGGGCCGCAGGATTCATGCCTGCTCAGCTGCCTGATAATCGCCAGCTGGGCCGCAGGATTCATGCCTGCTCAGCTGCCTGATAATCGCCAGCTGGGCCGCAGGATTCATGCCTGCTCAGCTGCCTGATAATCGCCAGCTGGGCCGCAGGATTCATGCCTGCTCAGCTGCCTGATAATCAGCTGGGCCGCAGGATTCATGCCTGCTCAGCTGCCTGATAATCGCCAGCTGGGCCGCAGGATTCATGCCTGCTCAGCTGCCTGATAATCGCCAGCTGGGCCGCAGGATTCATGCCTGCTCAGCTGCCTGATAATCGCCAGCTGGGCCGCAGGATTCATGCCTGCTCAGCTGCCTGATAATCGCCAGCTGGGCCGCAGGATTCATGCCTGCTCAGCTGCCTGATAATCGCCAGCTGGGCCGCAGGATTCATGCCTGCTCAGCTGCCTGATAATCGCCAGCTGGGCCGCAGGATTCATGCCTGCTCAGCTGCCTGATAATCGCCAGCTGGGCCGCAGGATTCATGCCTGCTCAGCTGCCTGATAATCGCCAGCTGGGCCGCAGGATTCATGCCTGCTCAGCTGCTTGATTCTTTGCTGAGGCACATGATCCGTGCAGGAGAGCTACCTGATCAGCACATGAGCAGTCACATGATCAGCGCCTCTCAGTCACCTGATCACTGCATGACAGGCACGTGATCAGTGCCTGCTGAGGTGCGGGATCACGCCTGCTCAGCTGCCTGATAATCGCCAGCTGGGCCGCAGGATTCATGCCTGCTCAGCTGCCTGATAATCGCCAGCTGGGCCGCAGGATTCATGCCTGCTCAGCTGCCTGATAATCGCCAGCTGGGCCGCAGGATTCATGCCTGCTCAGCTGCCTGATAATCGCCAGCTGGGCCGCAGGATTCATGCCTGCTCAGCTGCCTGATAATCGCCAGCTGGGCCGCAGGATTCATGCCTGCTCAGCTGCCTGATTCTTGCCTGCTGAGGCACATGATCCGTGCAGGAGAGCTACCTGATCAGCACATGAGCAGTCACATGATCAGCGCCTCTCAGTCACCTGATCACTGCATGACAGGCACGTGATCAGTGCCTGCTGAGGTGCGGGATCAGCGCCTGCTCAGCTGCCTGATAATCGCCAGCTGGGCCGCAGGATTCATGCCTGCTCAGCTGCCTGATAATCGCCAGCTGGGCCGCAGGATTCATGCCTGCTCAGCTGCCTGATAACCGCCAGCTGGGCCGCAGGATTCATGCCTGCTCAGCTGCCTGATAATCGCCAGCTGGGCCGCAGGATTCATGCCTGCTCAGCTGCCTGATAATCGCCAGCTGGGCCGCAGGATTCATGCCTGCTCAGCTGCCTGATAATCGCCAGCTGGGCCGCAGGATTCATGCCTGCTCAGCTGCCTGATAATCGCCAGCTGGGCCGCAGGATTCATGCCTGCTCAGCTGCCTGATAATCGCCAGCTGGGCCGCAGGATTCATGCCTGCTCAGCTGCCTGATAATCGCCAGCTGGGCCGCAGGATTCATGCCTGCTCAGCTGCCTGATTCTTGCCAGCTGGGCGCAGGATTCATGCCTGCTCAGCTGCCTGATCAGCACATGAGCAGTCACATGATCATGCCTCTCAGCTGCCTGATCACTGCATGAGGCACTGATCAGTGCCTGAGGTGCGGATTCATGCCTGCTCAGCTGCCTGATAATCGCCAGCTGGGCCGCAGGATTCATGCCTGCTCAGCTGCCTGATAATCGCCAGCTGGGCCGCAGGATTCATGCCTGCTCAGCTGCCTGATAATCGCCAGCTGGGCCGCAGGATTCATGCCTGCTCAGCTGCTTGATTCTTGCCTGCTGAGGCACATGATCCGTGCAGGAGAGCTACCTGATCAGCACATGAGCAGTCACATGATCAGCGCCTCTCAGTCACCTGATCACTGCATGACAGGCACGTGATCAGTGCCTGCTGAGGTGCGGGATCAGCGCCTGCTCAGCTGCCTGATAATCGCCAGCTGGGCCGCAGGATTCATGCCTGCTCAGCTGCCTGATAATCGCCAGCTGGGCCGCAGGATTCATGCCTGCTCAGCTGCCTGATAATCGCCAGCTGGGCCGCAGGATTCATGCCTGCTCAGCTGCCTGATAACCGCCAGCTGGGCCGCAGGATTCATGCCTGCTCAGCTGCCTGATAATCGCCAGCTGGGCCGCAGGATTCATGCCTGCTCAGCTGCCTGATAATCGCCAGCTGGGCCGCAGGATTCATGCCTGCTCAGCTGCCTGATAATCGCCAGCTGGGCCGCAGGATTCATGCCTGCTCAGCTGCTTGATTCTTGCCTGCTGAGGCACATGATCCGTGCAGGAGAGCTACCTGATCAGCACATGAGCAGTCACATGATCAGCGCTCTCAGTCACCTGATCACTGCATGACAGGCACGTGATCAGTGCCTGCTGAGGTGCGGGATCAGCGCCTGCTCAGCTGCCTGATAATCGCCAGCTGGGCCGCAGGATTCATGCCTGCTCAGCTGCCTGATAATCGCCAGCTGGGCCGCAGGATTCATGCCTGCTCAGCTGCCTGATAATCGCCAGCTGGGCCGCAGGATTCATGCCTGCTCAGCTGCCTGATAACCGCCAGCTGGGCCGCAGGATTCATGCCTGCTCAGCTGCCTGATAACCGCCAGCTGGGCCGCAGGATTCATGCCTGCTCAGCTGCCTGATAATCGCCAGCTGGGCCGCAGGATTCATGCCTGCTCAGCTGCCTGATAATCGCCAGCTGGGCCGCAGGATTCATGCCTGCTCAGCTGCCTGATAATCGCCAGCTGGGCCGCAGGATTCATGCCTGCTCAGCTGCCTGATAATCGCCAGCTGGGCCGCAGGATTCATGCCTGCTCAGCTGCCTGATAACCGCCAGCTGGGCCGCAGGATTCATGCCTGCTCAGCTGCCTGATAATCGCCAGCTGGGCCGCAGGATTCATGCCTGCTCAGCTGCCTGATAATCGCCAGCTGGGCCGCAGGATTCATGCCTGCTCAGCTGCCTGATAATCGCCAGCTGGGCCGCAGGATTCATGCCTGCTCAGCTGCCTGATAATCGCCAGCTGGGCCGCAGGATTCATGCCTGCTCAGCTGCCTGATAATCGCCAGCTGGGCCGCAGGATTCATGCCTGCTCAGCTGCCTGATAATCGCCAGCTGGGCCGCAGGATTCATGCCTGCTCAGCTGCTTGATTCTTGCCTGCTGAGGCACATGATCCGTGCAGGAGAGCTACCTGATCAGCACATGAGCAGTCACATGATCAGCGCCTCTCAGTCACCTGATCACTGCATGACAGGCACGTGATCAGTGCCTGCTGAGGTGCGGGATCAGCGCCTGCTCAGCTGCCTGATAATCGCCAGCTGGGCCGCAGGATTCATGCCTGCTCAGCTGCCTGATAATCGCCAGCTGGGCCGCAGGATTCATGCCTGCTCAGCTGCCTGATAATCGCCAGCTGGGCCGCAGGATTCATGCCTGCTCAGCTGCCTGATAATCGCCAGCTGGGCCGCAGGATTCATGCCTGCTCAGCTGCCTGATAATCGCCAGCTGGGCCGCAGGATTCATGCCTGCTCAGCTGCCTGATAATCGCCAGCTGGGCCGCAGGATTCATGCCTGCTCAGCTGCCTGATAATCGCCAGCTGGGCCGCAGGATTCATGCCTGCTCAGCTGCCTGATAATCGCCAGCTGGGCCGCAGGATTCATGCCTGCTCAGCTGCCTGATAATCGCCAGCTGGGCCGCAGGATTCATGCCTGCTCAGCTGCCTGATAATCGCCAGCTGGGCCGCAGGATTCATGCCTGCTCAGCTGCCTGATAATCGCCAGCTGGGCCGCAGGATTCATGCCTGCTCAGCTGCCTGATAATCGCCAGCTGGGCCGCAGGATTCATGCCTGCTCAGCTGCTGATTCTTGCCTGCTGAGGCACATGATCCGTGCAGGAGAGCTACCTGATCAGCACATGAGCAGTCACATGATCAGCGCCTCTCAGTCACCTGATCACTGCATGACAGGCACGTGATCAGTGCCTGCTGAGGTGCGGGATCAGCGCCTGCTCAGCTGCCTGATAATCGCCAGCTGGGCCGCAGGATTCATGCCTGCTCAGCTGCCTGATAATCGCCAGCTGGGCCGCAGGATTCATGCCTGCTCAGCTGCCTGATAATCGCCAGCTGGGCCGCAGGATTCATGCCTGCTCAGCTGCCTGATAATCGCCAGCTGGGCCGCAGGATTCATGCCTGCTCAGCTGCCTGATAATCGCCAGCTGGGCCGCAGGATTCATGCCTGCTCAGCTGCCTGATAATCGCCAGCTGGGCCGCAGGATTCATGCCTGCTCAGCTGCCTGATAATCGCCAGCTGGGCCGCAGGATTCATGCCTGCTCAGCTGCTTGATTCTTGCCTGCTGAGGCACATGATCCGTGCAGGAGAGCTACCTGATCAGCACATGAGCAGTCACATGATCAGCGCCTCTCAGTCACCTGATCACTGCATGACAGGCACGTGATCAGTGCCTGCTGAGCTGCGGGATCATGCCTGCTCAGCTGCCTGATAATCGCCAGCTGGGCCGCAGGATTCATGCCTGCTCAGCTGCCTGATAATCGCCAGCTGGGCCGCAGGATTCATGCCTGCTCAGCTGCCTGATAATCGCCAGCTGGGCCGCAGGATTCATGCCTGCTCAGCTGCCTGATAATCGCCAGCTGGGCCGCAGGATTCATGCCTGCTCAGCTGCCTGATTCTTGCCTGCTGAGGCACATGATCCGTGCAGGAGAGCTACCTGATCAGCACATGAGCAGTCACATGATCAGCGCCTCTCAGTCACCTGATCACTGCATGACAGGCACGTGATCAGTGCCTGCTGAGGTGCGGGATCAGCCTGCTCAGCTGCCTGATAATCGCCAGCTGGGCCGCAGGATTCATGCCTGCTCAGCTGCCTGATAATCGCCAGCTGGGCCGCAGGATTCATGCCTGCTCAGCTGCCTGATAATCGCCAGCTGGGCCGCAGGATTCATGCCTGCTCAGCTGCCTGATAATCGCCAGCTGGGCCGCAGGATTCATGCCTGCTCAGCTGCCTGATAATCGCCAGCTGGGCCGCAGGATTCATGCCTGCTCAGCTGCCTGATAATCGCCAGCTGGGCCGCAGGATTCATGCCTGCTCAGCTGCTTGATTCTTGCCTGCTGAGGCACATGATCCGTGCAGGAGAGCTACCTGATCAGCACATGAGCAGTCACATGATCAGCGCCTCTCAGTCACCTGATCACTGCATGACAGGCACGTGATCAGTGCCTGCTGAGGTGCGGGATCAGCGCCTGCTCAGCTGCCTGATAATCGCCAGCTGGGCCGCAGGATTCATGCCTGCTCAGCTGCCTGATAATCGCCAGCTGGGCCGCAGGATTCATGCCTGCTCAGCTGCCTGATAATCGCCAGCTGGGCCGCAGGATTCATGCCTGCTCAGCTGCCTGATAATCGCCAGCTGGGCCGCAGGATTCATGCCTGCTCAGCTGCTTGATTCTTGCCTGCTGAGGCACATGATCCGTGCAGGAGAGCTACCTGATCAGCACATGAGCAGTCACATGATCAGCGCCTCAGTCACCTGATCACTGCATGACAGGCACGTGATCAGTGCCTGCTGAGGTGCGGGATCATGCCTGCTCAGCTGCCTGATAATCGCCAGCTGGGCCGCAGGATTCATGCCTGCTCAGCTGCCTGATAATCGCCAGCTGGGCCGCAGGATTCATGCCTGCTCAGCTGCCTGATAATCGCCAGCTGGGCCGCAGGATTCATGCCTGCTCAGCTGCTTGATTCTTGCCTGCTGAGGCACATGATCCGTGCAGGAGAGCTACCTGATCAGCACATGAGCAGTCACATGATCAGCGCCTCTCAGTCACCTGATCACTGCATGACAGGCACGTGATCAGTGCCTGCTGAGGTGCGGGATCAGCGCCTGCTCAGCTGCCTGATAATCGCCAGCTGGGCCGCAGGATTCATGCCTGCTCAGCTGCCTGATAATCGCCAGCTGGGCCGCAGGATTCATGCCTGCTCAGCTGCCTGATAACCGCCAGCTGGGCCGCAGGATTCATGCCTGCTCAGCTGCCTGATAACCGCCAGCTGGGCCGCAGGATTCATGCCTGCTCAGCTGCCTGATAATCGCCAGCTGGGCCGCAGGATTCATGCCTGCTCAGCTGCCTGATAATCGCCAGCTGGGCCGCAGGATTCATGCCTGCTCAGCTGCCTGATAACCGCCAGCTGGGCCGCAGGATTCAAGCCTGCTCAGCTGCCTGATAACCGCCAGCTGGGCCGCAGGATTCATGCCTGCTCAGCTGCCTGATACCGCCAGCTGGGCCGCAGGATTCATGCCTGCTCAGCTGCCTGATAATCGCCAGCTGGGCCGCAGGATTCATGCCTGCTCAGCTGCCTGATAATCGCCAGCTGGGCCGCAGGATTCATGCCTGCTCAGCTGCCTGATAATCGCCAGCTGGGCCGCAGGATTCATGCCTGCTCAGCTGCCTGATAATCGCCAGCTGGGCCGCAGGATTCATGCCTGCTCAGCTGCCTGATAATCGCCAGCTGGGCCGCAGGATTCATGCCTGCTCAGCTGCCTGATAATCGCCAGCTGGGCCGCAGGATTCATGCCTGCTCAGCTGCCTGATAATCGCCAGCTGGGCCGCAGGATTCATGCCTGCTCAGCTGCCTGATAATCGCCAGCTGGGCCGCAGGATTCATGCCTGCTCAGCTGCCTGATAATCGCCAGCTGGGCCGCAGGATTCATGCCTGCTCAGCTGCCTGATAATCGCCAGCTGGGCCGCAGGATTCATGCCTGCTCAGCTGCCTGATAATCGCCAGCTGGGCCGCAGGATTCATGCCTGCTCAGCTGCCTGATAATCGCCAGCTGGGCCGCAGGATTCATGCCTGCTCAGCTGCTTGATTCTTGCCTGCTGAGGCACATGATCCGTGCAGGAGAGCTACCTGATCAGCACATGAGCAGTCACATGATCAGCGCCTCTCAGTCACCTGATCACTGCATGACAGGCACGTGATCAGTGCCTGCTGAGGTGCGGGATCAGCGCCTGCTCAGCTGCCTGATAATCGCCAGCTGGGCCGCAGGATTCATGCCTGCTCAGCTGCCTGATAATCGCCAGCTGGGCCGCAGGATTCATGCCTGCTCAGCTGCCTGATAATCGCCAGCTGGGCCGCAGGATTCATGCCTGCTCAGCTGCCTGATAATCGCCAGCTGGGCCGCAGGATTCATGCCTGCTCAGCTGCCTGATAATCGCCAGCTGGGCCGCAGGATTCATGCCTGCTCAGCTGCTTGATTCTTGCCTGCTGAGGCACATGATCCGTGCAGGAGAGCTACCTGATCAGCACATGAGCAGTCACATGATCAGCGCCTCTCAGTCACCTGATCACTGCATGACAGGCACGTGATCAGTGCCTGCTGAGGTGCGGGATCAGCGCCTGCTCAGCTGCCTGATAATCGCCAGCTGGGCCGCAGGATTCATGCCTGCTCAGCTGCCTGATAATCGCCAGCTGGGCCGCAGGATTCATGCCTGCTCAGCTGCCTGATAATCGCCAGCTGGGCCGCAGGATTCATGCCTGCTCAGCTGCCTGATAATCGCCAGCTGGGCCGCAGGATTCATGCCTGCTCAGCTGCCTGATAATCGCCAGCTGGGCCGCAGGATTCATGCCTGCTCAGCTGCCTGATAATCGCCAGCTGGGCCGCAGGATTCATGCCTGCTCAGCTGCCTGATAATCGCCAGCTGGGCCGCAGGATTCATGCCTGCTCAGCTGCCTGATAATCGCCAGCTGGGCCGCAGGATTCATGCCTGCTCAGCTGCCTGATAATCGCCAGCTGGGCCGCAGGATTCATGCCTGCTCAGCTGCCTGATAATCGCCAGCTGGGCCGCAGGATTCATGCCTGCTCAGCTGCCTGATAATCGCCAGCTGGGCCGCAGGATTCATGCCTGCTCAGCTGCCTGATAATCGCCAGCTGGGCCGCAGGATTCATGCCTGCTCAGCTGCTTGATTCTTGCCTGCTGAGGCACATGATCCGTGCAGGAGAGCTACCTGATCAGCACATGAGCAGTCACATGATCAGCGCCTCTCAGTCACCTGATCACTGCATGACAGGCACGTGATCAGTGCCTGCTGAGGTGCGGGATCAGCGCCTGCTCAGCTGCCTGATAATCGCCAGCTGGGCCGCAGGATTCATGCCTGCTCAGCTGCCTGATAATCGCCAGCTGGGCCGCAGGATTCATGCCTGCTCAGCTGCCTGATAATCGCCAGCTGGGCCGCAGGATTCATGCCTGCTCAGCTGCCTGATAATCGCCAGCTGGGCCGCAGGATTCATGCCTGCTCAGCTGCCTGATAATCGCCAGCTGGGCCGCAGGATTCATGCCTGCTCAGCTGCCTGATAATCGCCAGCTGGGCCGCAGGATTCATGCCTGCTCAGCTGCCTGATAATCGCCAGCTGGGCCGCAGGATTCATGCCTGCTCAGCTGCCTGATAATCGCCAGCTGGGCCGCAGGATTCATGCCTGCTCAGCTGCCTGATAATCGCCAGCTGGGCCGCAGGATTCATGCCTGCTCAGCTGCCTGATAATCGCCAGCTGGGCCGCAGGATTCATGCCTGCTCAGCTGCCTGATAATCGCCAGCTGGGCCGCAGGATTCATGCCTGCTCAGCTGCCTGATAATCGCCAGCTGGGCCGCAGGATTCATGCCTGCTCAGCTGCCTGATAATCGCCAGCTGGGCCGCAGGATTCATGCCTGCTCAGCTGCCTGATAACGCCAGCTGGGCCGCAGGATTCATGCCTGCTCAGCTGCCTGATAATCGCCAGCTGGGCCGCAGGATTCATGCCTGCTCAGCTGCTTGATTCTTGCCTGCTGAGGCACATGATCCGTGCAGGAGAGCTACCTGATCAGCACATGAGCAGTCACATGATCAGCGCCTCTCAGTCACCTGATCACTGCATGACAGGCACGTGATCAGTGCCTGCTGAGGTGCGGGATCAGCGCCTGCTCAGCTGCCTGATAATCGCCAGCTGGGCCGCAGGATTCATGCCTGCTCAGCTGCCTGATAATCGCCAGCTGGGCCGCAGGATTCATGCCTGCTCAGCTGCCTGATAATCGCCAGCTGGGCCGCAGGATTCATGCCTGCTCAGCTGCTTGATTCTTGCCTGCTGAGGCACATGATCCGTGCAGGAGAGCTACCTGATCAGCACATGAGCAGTCACATGATCAGCGCCTCTCAGTCACCTGATCACTGCATGACAGGCACGTGATCAGTGCCTGCTGAGGTGCGGGATCATGCCTGCTCAGCTGCCTGATAATCGCCAGCTGGGCCGCAGGATTCATGCCTGCTCAGCTGCCTGATAATCGCCAGCTGGGCCGCAGGATTCATGCCTGCTCAGCTGCCTGATTCTTGCCTGCTGAGGCACATGATCCGTGCAGGAGAGCTACCTGATCAGCACATGAGCAGTCACATGATCAGCGCCTCTCAGTCACCTGATCACTGCATGACAGGCACGTGATCAGTGCCTGCTGGGTGCGGGATCATGCCTGCTCAGCTGCCTGATAATCGCCAGCTGGGCCGCAGGATTCATGCCTGCTCAGCTGCCTGATAACCGCCAGCTGGGCCGCAGGATTCATGCCTGCTCAGCTGCCTGATAACCGCCAGCTGGGCCGCAGGATTCATGCCTGCTCAGCTGCCTGATAATCGCCAGCTGGGCCGCAGGATTCATGCCTGCTCAGCTGCCTGATAATCGCCAGCTGGGCCGCAGGATTCATGCCTGCTCAGCTGCCTGATAATCGCCAGCTGGGCCGCAGGATTCATGCCTGCTCAGCTGCTTGATTCTTGCCTGCTGAGGCACATGATCCGTGCAGGAGAGCTACCTGATCAGCACATGAGCAGTCACATGATCAGCCTCTCAGTCACCTGATCACTGCATGACAGGCACGTGATCAGTGCCTGCTGAGGTGCGGGATCAGCGCCTGCTCAGCTGCCTGATAATCGCCAGCTGGGCCGCAGGATTCATGCCTGCTCAGCTGCCTGATAATCGCCAGCTGGGCCGCAGGATTCATGCCTGCTCAGCTGCCTGATAATCGCCAGCTGGGCCGCAGGATTCATGCCTGCTCAGCTGCCTGATAATCGCCAGCTGGGCCGCAGGATTCATGCCTGCTCAGCTGCCTGATTCTTGCCAGCTGGGCACATGATCCGTGCAGGAGAGCTACCTGATCAGCACATGAGCAGTCACATGATCAGCGCCTCTCAGTCACCTGATCACTGCATGACAGGCACGTGATCAGTGCCTGCTGAGGTGCGGGATCAGCGCCTGCTCAGCTGCCTGATAATCGCCAGCTGGGCCGCAGGATTCATGCCTGCTCAGCTGCCTGATAATCGCCAGCTGGGCCGCAGGATTCATGCCTGCTCAGCTGCCTGATAATCGCCAGCTGGGCCGCAGGATTCATGCCTGCTCAGCTGCCTGATTCTTGCCTGCTGAGGCACATGATCCGTGCAGGAGAGCTACCTGATCAGCACATGAGCAGTCACATGATCAGCGCCTCTCAGTCACCTGATCACTGCATGACAGGCACGTGATCAGTGCCTGCTGAGGCCGGGATCAGCGCCTGCTCAGCTGCCTGATAATCGCCAGCTGGGCCGCAGGATTCATGCCTGCTCAGCTGCCTGATAATCGCCAGCTGGGCCGCAGGATTCATGCCTGCTCAGCTGCCTGATAACCGCCAGCTGGGCCGCAGGATTCATGCCTGCTCAGCTGCCTGATAACCGCCAGCTGGGCCGCAGGATTCATGCCTGCTCAGCTGCCTGATAATCGCCAGCTGGGCCGCAGGATTCATGCCTGCTCAGCTGCCTGATAATCGCCAGCTGGGCCGCAGGATTCATGCCTGCTCAGCTGCCTGATAATCGCCAGCTGGGCCGCAGGATTCATGCCTGCTCAGCTGCCTGATAATCGCCAGCTGGGCCGCAGGATTCATGCCTGCTCAGCTGCCTGATAATCGCCAGCTGGGCCGCAGGATTCATGCCTGCTCAGCTGCTTGATTCTTGCCTGCTGAGGCACATGATCCGTGCAGGAGAGCTACCTGATCAGCACATGAGCAGTCACATGATCAGCGCCTCTCAGTCACCTGATCACTGCATGACAGGCACGTGATCAGTGCCTGCTGAGGTGCGGGATCAGCGCCTGCTCAGCTGCCTGATAATCGCCAGCTGGGCCGCAGGATTCATGCCTGCTCAGCTGCCTGATAATCGCCAGCTGGGCCGCAGGATTCATGCCTGCTCAGCTGCCTGATAACCGCCAGCTGGGCCGCAGGATTCATGCCTGCTCAGCTGCCTGATAACGCCAGCTGGGCCGCAGGATTCATGCCTGCTCAGCTGCCTGATAATCGCCAGCTGGGCCGCAGGATTCATGCCTGCTCAGCTGCCTGATAATCGCCAGCTGGGCCGCAGGATTCATGCCTGCTCAGCTGCCTGATAATCGCCAGCTGGGCCGCAGGATTCATGCCTGCTCAGCTGCCTGATAATCGCCAGCTGGGCCGCAGGATTCATGCCTGCTCAGCTGCCTGATAATCGCCAGCTGGGCCGCAGGATTCATGCCTGCTCAGCTGCCTGATAATCGCCAGCTGGGCCGCAGGATTCATGCCTGCTCAGCTGCTTGATTCTTGCCTGCTGAGGCACATGATCCGTGCAGGAGAGCTACCTGATCAGCACATGAGCAGTCACATGATCAGCGCTCAGTCACCTGATCACTGCATGACAGGCACGTGATCAGTGCCTGCTGAGGTGCGGGATCATGCCTGCTCAGCTGCCTGATAATCGCCAGCTGGGCCGCAGGATTCATGCCTGCTCAGCTGCCTGATAATCGCCAGCTGGGCCGCAGGATTCATGCCTGCTCAGCTGCCTGATAATCGCCAGCTGGGCCGCAGGATTCATGCCTGCTCAGCTGCTTGATTCTTGCCTGCTGAGGCACATGATCCGTGCAGGAGAGCTACCTGATCAGCACATGAGCAGTCACATGATCAGCGCCTCTCAGTCACCTGATCACTGCATGACAGGCACGTGATCAGTGCCTGCTGAGGTGCGGGATCAGCGCCTGCTCAGCTGCCTGATAATCGCCAGCTGGGCCGCAGGATTCATGCCTGCTCAGCTGCCTGATAATCGCCAGCTGGGCCGCAGGATTCATGCCTGCTCAGCTGCCTGATAATCGCCAGCTGGGCCGCAGGATTCATGCCTGCTCAGCTGCCTGATAATCGCCAGCTGGGCCGCAGGATTCATGCCTGCTCAGCTGCCTGATAATCGCCAGCTGGGCCGCAGGATTCATGCCTGCTCAGCTGCCTGATAACCGCCAGCTGGGCCGCAGGATTCATGCCTGCTCAGCTGCCTGATAATCGCCAGCTGGGCCGCAGGATTCATGCCTGCTCAGCTGCCTGATAATCGCCAGCTGGGCCGCAGGATTCATGCCTGCTCAGCTGCTTGATTCTTGCCTGCTGAGGCACATGATCCGTGCAGGAGAGCTACCTGATCAGCACATGAGCAGTCACATGATCAGCGCCTCTCAGTCACCTGATCACTGCATGACAGGCACGTGATCAGTGCCTGCTGAGGTGCGGGATCAGCGCCTGCTCAGCTGCCTGATAATCGCCAGCTGGGCCGCAGGATTCATGCCTGCTCAGCTGCCTGATAATCGCCAGCTGGGCCGCAGGATTCATGCCTGCTCAGCTGCCTGATAATCGCCAGCTGGGCCGCAGGATTCATGCCTGCTCAGCTGCCTGATAATCGCCAGCTGGGCCGCAGGATTCATGCCTGCTCAGCTGCCTGATTCTTGCCTGCTGAGGCACATGATCCGTGCAGGAGAGCTACCTGATCAGCACATGAGCAGTCACATGATCAGCGCCTCTCAGTCACCTGATCACTGCATGACAGGCACGTGATCAGTGCCTGCTGAGGTGCGGGATCATGCCTGCTCAGCTGCCTGATAATCGCCAGCTGGGCCGCAGGATTCATGCCTGCTCAGCTGCCTGATAATCGCCAGCTGGGCCGCAGGATTCATGCCTGCTCAGCTGCCTGATAATCGCCAGCTGGGCCGCAGGATTCATGCCTGCTCAGCTGCTTGATTCTTGCCTGCTGAGGCACATGATCCGTGCAGGAGAGCTACCTGATCAGCACATGAGCAGTCACATGATCAGCGCCTCTCAGTCACCTGATCACTGCATGACAGGCACGTGATCAGTGCCTGCTGAGGTTGGGATCAGCGCCTGCTCAGCTCCCTGATAATCGCCAGCTGGGCCGCAGGATTCATGCCTGCTCAGCTGCCTGATAATCGCCAGCTGGGCCGCAGGATTCATGCCTGCTCAGCTGCCTTATAACCGCCAGCTGGGCCGCAGGATTCATGCCTGCTCAGCTGCCTGATAACCGCCAGCTGGGCCGCAGGATTCATGCCTGCTCAGCTGCCTGATAATCGCCAGCTGGGCCGCAGGATTCATGCCTGCTCAGCTGCCTGATAATCGCCAGCTGGGCCGCAGGATTCATGCCTGCTCAGCTGCCTGATAATCGCCAGCTGGGCCGCAGGATTCATGCCTGCTCAGCTGCCTGATAATCGCCAGCTGGGCCGCAGGATTCATGCCTGCTCAGCTGCCTGATAATCGCCAGCTGGGCCGCAGGATTCATGCCTGCTCAGCTGCTTGATTCTTGCCTGCTGAGGCACATGATCCGTGCAGGAGAGCTACCTGATCAGCACATGAGCAGTCACATGATCAGCGCCTCTCAGTCACCTGATCACTGCATGACAGGCACGTGATCAGTGCCTGCTGAGGTGCGGGATCAGCGCCTGCTCAGCTGCCTGATAATCGCCAGCTGGGCCGCAGGATTCATGCCTGCTCAGCTGCCTGATAATCGCCAGCTGGGCCGCAGGATTCATGCCTGCTCAGCTGCCTGATAACGCCAGCTGGGCCGCAGGATTCATGCCTGCTCAGCTGCCTGATAATCGCCAGCTGGGCCGCAGGATTCATGCCTGCTCAGCTGCCTGATAATCGCCAGCTGGGCCGCAGGATTCATGCCTGCTCAGCTGCCTGATAATCGCCAGCTGGGCCGCAGGATTCATGCCTGCTCAGCTGCCTGATAATCGCCAGCTGGGCCGCAGGATTCATGCCTGCTCAGCTGCCTGATAATCGCCAGCTGGGCCGCAGGATTCATGCCTGCTCAGCTGCCTGATAATCGCCAGCTGGGCCGCAGGATTCATGCCTGCTCAGCTGCCTGATAATCGCCAGCTGGGCCGCAGGATTCATGCCTGCTCAGCTGCCTGATTCTTGCCTGCTGAGGCACATGATCCGTGTGCAGAGCTGCCTGATCAGCACATGAGCAGTCACATGATCAGCGCCTCTCAGTCACCTGATCACTGCATGACAGGCACGTGATCAGTGCCTGCTGAGGTGCGGGATCAGCGCCTGCTCAGCTGCCTGATAATCGCCAGCTGGGCCGCAGGATTCATGCCTGCTCAGCTGCCTGATAATCGCCAGCTGGGCCGCAGGATTCATGCCTGCTCAGCTGCCTGATAATCGCCAGCTGGGCCGCAGGATTCATGCCTGCTCAGCTGCTTGATTCTTGCCTGCTGAGGCACATGATCCGTGCAGGAGAGCTACCTGATCAGCACATGAGCAGTCACATGATCAGCGCCTCTCAGTCACCTGATCACTGCATGACAGGCACGTGATCAGTGCCTGCTGAGGTGCGGGATCAGCGCCTGCTCAGCTGCCTGATAATCGCCAGCTGGGCCGCAGGATTCATGCCTGCTCAGCTGCCTGATAATCGCCAGCTGGGCCGCAGGATTCATGCCTGCTCAGCTGCCTGATAATCGCCAGCTGGGCCGCAGGATTCATGCCTGCTCAGCTGCCTGATAATCGCCAGCTGGGCCGCAGGATTCATGCCTGCTCAGCTGCCTGATAATCGCCAGCTGGGCCGCAGGATTCATGCCTGCTCAGCTGCCTGATAATCGCCAGCTGGGCCGCAGGATTCATGCCTGCTCAGCTGCCTGATAATCGCCAGCTGGGCCGCAGGATTCATGCCTGCTCAGCTGCTTGATTCTTGCCTGCTGAGGCACATGATCCGTGCAGGAGAGCTACCTGATCAGCACATGAGCAGTCACATGATCAGCGCCTCTCAGTCACCTGATCACTGCATGACAGGCACGTGATCAGTGCCTGCTGAGGTGCGGGATCAGCGCCTGCTCAGCTGCCTGATAATCGCCAGCTGGGCCGCAGGATTCATGCCTGCTCAGCTGCCTGATAATCGCCAGCTGGGCCGCAGGATTCATGCCTGCTCAGCTGCCTGATAATCGCCAGCTGGGCCGCAGGATTCATGCCTGCTCAGCTGCCTGATAATCGCCAGCTGGGCCGCAGGATTCATGCCTGCTCAGCTGCTTGATTCTTGCCTGCTGAGGCACATGATCCGTGCAGGAGAGCTACCTGATCAGCACATGAGCAGTCACATGATCAGCGCCTCTCAGTCACCTGATCACTGCATGACAGGCACGTGATCAGTGCCTGCTGAGGTGCGGGATCAGCGCCTGCTCAGCTGCCTGATAATCGCCAGCTGGGCCGCAGGATTCATGCCTGCTCAGCTGCCTGATAATCGCCAGCTGGGCCGCAGGATTCATGCCTGCTCAGCTGCCTGATAATCGCCAGCTGGGCCGCAGGATTCATGCCTGCTCAGCTGCCTGATAATCGCCAGCTGGGCCGCAGGATTCATGCCTGCTCAGCTGCCTGATAATCGCCAGCTGGGCCGCAGGATTCATGCCTGCTCAGCTGCCTGATAATCGCCAGCTGGGCCGCAGGATTCATGCCTGCTCAGCTGCTTGATTCTTGCCTGCTGAGGCACATGATCCGTGCAGGAGAGCTACCTGATCAGCACATGAGCAGTCACATGATCAGCGCCTCTCAGTCACCTGATCACTGCATGACAGGCACGTGATCAGTGCCTGCTGAGGTGCGGGATCAGCGCCTGCTCAGCTGCCTGATAATCGCCAGCTGGGCCGCAGGATTCATGCCTGCTCAGCTGCCTGATAATCGCCAGCTGGGCCGCAGGATTCATGCCTGCTCAGCTGCCTGATAATCGCCAGCTGGGCCGCAGGATTCATGCCTGCTCAGCTGCCTGATAATCGCCAGCTGGGCCGCAGGATTCATGCCTGCTCAGCTGCTTGATTCTTGCCTGCTGAGGCACATGATCCGTGCAGGAGAGCTACCTGATCAGCACATGAGCAGTCACATGATCAGCGCCTCTCAGTCACCTGATCACTGCATGACAGGCACGTGATCAGTGCCTGCTGAGGTGCGGGATCAGCCTGCTCAGCTGCCTGATAATCGCCAGCTGGGCCGCAGGATTCATGCCTGCTCAGCTGCCTGATAATCGCCAGCTGGGCCGCAGGATTCATGCCTGCTCAGCTGCCTGATAATCGCCAGCTGGGCCGCAGGATTCATGCCTGCTCAGCTGCTTGATTCTTGCCTGCTGAGGCACATGATCCGTGCAGGAGAGCTACCTGATCAGCACATGAGCAGTCACATGATCAGCGCCTCTCAGTCACCTGATCACTGCATGACAGGCACGTGATCAGTGCCTGCTGAGGTGTGGATCAGCGCCTGCTCAGCTGCCTGATAATCGCCAGCTGGGCCGCAGGATTCATGCCTGCTCAGCTGCCTGATAATCGCCAGCTGGGCCGCAGGATTCATGCCTGCTCAGCTGCCTGATAACCGCCAGCTGGGCCGCAGGATTCATGCCTGCTCAGCTGCCTGATAATCGCCAGCTGGGCCGCAGGATTCATGCCTGCTCAGCTGCCTGATAATCGCCAGCTGGGCCGCAGGATTCATGCCTGCTCAGCTGCCTGATAATCGCCAGCTGGGCCGCAGGATTCATGCCTGCTCAGCTGCTGATTCTTGCCTGCTGAGGCACATGATCCGTGCAGGAGAGCTACCTGATCAGCACATGAGCAGTCACATGATCAGCGCCTCTCAGTCACCTGATCACTGCATGACAGGCACGTGATCAGTGCCTGCTGAGGTGCGGGATCATGCCTGCTCAGCTGCCTGATAATCGCCAGCTGGGCCGCAGGATTCATGCCTGCTCAGCTGCCTGATAATCGCCAGCTGGGCCGCAGGATTCATGCCTGCTCAGCTGCCTGATAATCGCCAGCTGGGCCGCAGGATTCATGCCTGCTCAGCTGCCTGATAATCGCCAGCTGGGCCGCAGGATTCATGCCTGCTCAGCTGCTTGATTCTTGCCTGCTGAGGCACATGATCCGTGCAGGAGAGCTACCTGATCAGCACATGAGCAGTCACATGATCAGCGCCTCTCAGTCACCTGATCACTGCATGACAGGCACGTGATCAGTGCCTGCTGAGGTGCGGGATCAGCGCCTGCTCAGCTGCCTGATAATCGCCAGCTGGGCCGCAGGATTCATGCCTGCTCAGCTGCCTGATAATCGCCAGCTGGGCCGCAGGATTCATGCCTGCTCAGCTGCCTGATAATCGCCAGCTGGGCCGCAGGATTCATGCCTGCTCAGCTGCTTGATTCTTGCCTGCTGAGGCACATGATCCGTGCAGGAGAGCTACCTGATCAGCACATGAGCAGTCACATGATCAGCGCCTCAGTCACCTGATCACTGCATGACAGGCACGTGATCAGTGCCTGCTGAGGTGCGGGATCAGCGCCTGCTCAGCTGCCTGATAATCGCCAGCTGGGCCGCAGGATTCATGCCTGCTCAGCTGCCTGATAATCGCCAGCTGGGCCGCAGGATTCATGCCTGCTCAGCTGCCTGATAACCGCCAGCTGGGCCGCAGGATTCATGCCTGCTCAGCTGCCTGATAATCGCCAGCTGGGCCGCAGGATTCATGCCTGCTCAGCTGCCTGATAATCGCCAGCTGGGCCGCAGGATTCATGCCTGCTCAGCTGCCTGATAACGCCAGCTGGGCCGCAGGATTCATGCCTGCTCAGCTGCCTGATAATCGCCAGCTGGGCCGCAGGATTCATGCCTGCTCAGCTGCCTGATAACCGCCAGCTGGGCCGCAGGATTCATGCCTGCTCAGCTGCCTGATAATCGCCAGCTGGGCCGCAGGATTCATGCCTGCTCAGCTGCCTGATAATCGCCAGCTGGGCCGCAGGATTCATGCCTGCTCAGCTGCCTGATAACCGCCAGCTGGGCCGCAGGATTCATGCCTGCTCAGCTGCCTGATAATCGCCAGCTGGGCCGCAGGATTCATGCCTGCTCAGCTGCCTGATAATCGCCAGCTGGGCCGCAGGATTCATGCCTGCTCAGCTGCCTGATAATCGCCAGCTGGGCCGCAGGATTCATGCCTGCTCAGCTGCCTGATAACCGCCAGCTGGGCCGCAGGATTCATGCCTGCTCAGCTGCCTGATAATCGCCAGCTGGGCCGCAGGATTCATGCCTGCTCAGCTGCCTGATAATCGCCAGCTGGGCCGCAGGATTCATGCCTGCTCAGCTGCCTGATAATCGCCAGCTGGGCCGCAGGATTCATGCCTGCTCAGCTGCCTGATAATCGCCAGCTGGGCCGCAGGATTCATGCCTGCTCAGCTGCCTGATAACGCCAGCTGGGCCGCAGGATTCATGCCTGCTCAGCTGCCTGATAATCGCCAGCTGGGCCGCAGGATTCATGCCTGCTCAGCTGCCTGATAATCGCCAGCTGGGCCGCAGGATTCATGCCTGCTCAGCTGCCTGATAATCGCCAGCTGGGCCGCAGGATTCATGCCTGCTCAGCTGCCTGATAATCGCCAGCTGGGCCGCAGGATTCATGCCTGCTCAGCTGCCTGATAATCGCCAGCTGGGCCGCAGGATTCATGCCTGCTCAGCTGCCTGATAATCGCCAGCTGGGCCGCAGGATTCATGCCTGCTCAGCTGCTTGATTCTTGCCTGCTGAGGCACATGATCCGTGCAGGAGAGCTACCTGATCAGCACATGAGCAGTCACATGATCAGCGCCTCTCAGTCACCTGATCACTGCATGACAGGCACGTGATCAGTGCCTGCTGAGGTGCGGGATCAGCGCCTGCTCAGCTGCCTGATAATCGCCAGCTGGGCCGCAGGATTCATGCCTGCTCAGCTGCCTGATAATCGCCAGCTGGGCCGCAGGATTCATGCCTGCTCAGCTGCCTGATAATCGCCAGCTGGGCCGCAGGATTCATGCCTGCTCAGCTGCCTGATAATCGCCAGCTGGGCCGCAGGATTCATGCCTGCTCAGCTGCCTGATAATCGCCAGCTGGGCCGCAGGATTCATGCCTGCTCAGCTGCTTGATTCTTGCCTGCTGAGGCACATGATCCGTGCAGGAGAGCTACCTGATCAGCACATGAGCAGTCACATGATCAGCGCCTCTCAGTCACCTGATCACTGCATGACAGGCACGTGATCAGTGCCTGCTGAGGTGCGGGATCAGCGCCTGCTCAGCTGCCTGATAATCGCCAGCTGGGCCGCAGGATTCATGCCTGCTCAGCTGCCTGATAATCGCCAGCTGGGCCGCAGGATTCATGCCTGCTCAGCTGCCTGATAATCGCCAGCTGGGCCGCAGGATTCATGCCTGCTCAGCTGCCTGATTCTTGCCTGCTGAGGCACATGATCCGTGCAGGAGAGCTACCTGATCAGCACATGAGCAGTCACATGATCAGCGCCTCTCAGTCACCTGATCACTGCATGACAGGCACGTGATCAGTGCCTGCTGAGGTGCGGGATCATGCCTGCTCAGCTGCCTGATAATCGCCAGCTGGGCCGCAGGATTCATGCCTGCTCAGCTGCCTGATAATCGCCAGCTGGGCCGCAGGATTCATGCCTGCTCAGCTGCCTGATAACCGCCAGCTGGGCCGCAGGATTCATGCCTGCTCAGCTGCCTGATAATCGCCAGCTGGGCCGCAGGATTCATGCCTGCTCAGCTGCCTGATAACGCCAGCTGGGCCGCAGGATTCATGCCTGCTCAGCTGCTTGATTCTTGCCTGCTGAGGCACATGATCCGTGCAGGAGAGCTGCCTGATCAGCACATGAGCAGTCACATGATCAGGCCTCTCAGTCACCTGATCACTGCATGACAGGCACGTGATCAGTGCCTGCTGAGGTGCGGGATCATGCCTGCTCAGCTGCCTGATAATCGCCAGCTGGGCCGCAGGATTCATGCCTGCTCAGCTGCCTGATAATCGCCAGCTGGGCCGCAGGATTCATGCCTGCTCAGCTGCCTGATAATCGCCAGCTGGGCCGCAGGATTCATGCCTGCTCAGCTGCCTGATAATCGCCAGCTGGGCCGCAGGATTCATGCCTGCTCAGCTGCTTGATTCTTGCCTGCTGAGGCACATGATCCGTGCAGGAGAGCTACCTGATCAGCACATGAGCAGTCACATGATCAGCGCCTCTCAGTCACCTGATCACTGCATGACAGGCACGTGATCAGTGCCTGCTGAGGTGCGGGATCATGCCTGCTCAGCTGCCTGATAATCGCCAGCTGGGCCGCAGGATTCATGCCTGCTCAGCTGCCTGATAATCGCCAGCTGGGCCGCAGGATTCATGCCTGCTCAGCTGCCTGATAATCGCCAGCTGGGCCGCAGGATTCATGCCTGCTCAGCTGCCTGATAATCGCCAGCTGGGCCGCAGGATTCATGCCTGCTCAGCTGCTTGATTCTTGCCTGCTGAGGCACATGATCCGTGCAGGAGAGCTACCTGATCAGCACATGAGCAGTCACATGATCAGCGCCTCTCAGTCACCTGATCACTGCATGACAGGCACGTGATCAGTGCCTGCTGAGGTGCGGGATCAGCGCCTGCTCAGCTGCCTGATAATCGCCAGCTGGGCCGCAGGATTCATGCCTGCTCAGCTGCCTGATAATCGCCAGCTGGGCCGCAGGATTCATGCCTGCTCAGCTGCCTGATAATCGCCAGCTGGGCCGCAGGATTCATGCCTGCTCAGCTGCTTGATTCTTGCCTGCTGAGGCACATGATCCGTGCAGGAGAGCTACCTGATCAGCACATGAGCAGTCACATGATCAGCGCCTCTCAGTCACCTGATCACTGCATGACAGGCACGTGATCAGTGCCTGCTGAGGTGCGGGATCAGCGCCTGCTCAGCTGCCTGATAATCGCCAGCTGGGCCGCAGGATTCATGCCTGCTCAGCTGCCTGATAATCGCCAGCTGGGCCGCAGGATTCATGCCTGCTCAGCTGCCTGATAACCGCCAGCTGGGCCGCAGGATTCATGCCTGCTCAGCTGCCTGATAATCGCCAGCTGGGCCGCAGGATTCATGCCTGCTCAGCTGCCTGATAACGCCAGCTGGGCCGCAGGATTCATGCCTGCTCAGCTGCCTGATAATCGCCAGCTGGGCCGCAGGATTCATGCCTGCTCAGCTGCCTGATAACGCCAGCTGGGCCGCAGGATTCATGCCTGCTCAGCTGCCTGATAATCGCCAGCTGGGCCGCAGGATTCATGCCTGCTCAGCTGCCTGATAATCGCCAGCTGGGCCGCAGGATTCATGCCTGCTCAGCTGCCTGATAATCGCCAGCTGGGCCGCAGGATTCATGCCTGCTCAGCTGCCTGATAATCGCCAGCTGGGCCGCAGGATTCATGCCTGCTCAGCTGCCTGATAATCGCCAGCTGGGCCGCAGGATTCATGCCTGCTCAGCTGCCTGATAATCGCCAGCTGGGCCGCAGGATTCATGCCTGCTCAGCTGCCTGATAATCGCCAGCTGGGCCGCAGGATTCATGCCTGCTCAGCTGCCTGATAATCGCCAGCTGGGCCGCAGGATTCATGCCTGCTCAGCTGCCTGATAATCGCCAGCTGGGCCGCAGGATTCATGCCTGCTCAGCTGCCTGATAATCGCCAGCTGGGCCGCAGGATTCATGCCTGCTCAGCTGCCTGATAATCGCCAGCTGGGCCGCAGGATTCATGCCTGCTCAGCTGCCTGATAATCGCCAGCTGGGCCGCAGGATTCATGCCTGCTCAGCTGCCTGATAATCGCCAGCTGGGCCGCAGGATTCATGCCTGCTCAGCTGCCTGATAATCGCCAGCTGGGCCGCAGGATTCATGCCTGCTCAGCTGCTTGATTCTTGCCTGCTGAGGCACATGATCCGTGCAGGAGAGCTACCTGATCAGCACATGAGCAGTCACATGATCAGCGCCTCTCAGTCACCTGATCACTGCATGACAGGCACGTGATCAGTGCCTGCTGAGGTGCGGGATCAGCGCCTGCTCAGCTGCCTGATAATCGCCAGCTGGGCCGCAGGATTCATGCCTGCTCAGCTGCCTGATAATCGCCAGCTGGGCCGCAGGATTCATGCCTGCTCAGCTGCCTGATAATCGCCAGCTGGGCCGCAGGATTCATGCCTGCTCAGCTGCCTGATAATCGCCAGCTGGGCCGCAGGATTCATGCCTGCTCAGCTGCCTGATAATCGCCAGCTGGGCCGCAGGATTCATGCCTGCTCAGCTGCTTGATTCTGCCTGCTGAGGCACATGATCCGTGCAGGAGAGCTACCTGATCAGCACATGAGCAGTCACATGATCAGCGCCTCTCAGTCACCTGATCACTGCATGACAGGCACGTGATCAGTGCCTGCTGAGGTGCGGGATCAGCGCCTGCTCAGCTGCCTGATAATCGCCAGCTGGGCCGCAGGATTCATGCCTGCTCAGCTGCCTGATAATCGCCAGCTGGGCCGCAGGATTCATGCCTGCTCAGCTGCCTGATAATCGCCAGCTGGGCCGCAGGATTCATGCCTGCTCAGCTGCCTGATAATCGCCAGCTGGGCCGCAGGATTCATGCCTGCTCAGCTGCCTGATAATCGCCAGCTGGGCCGCAGGATTCATGCCTGCTCAGCTGCCTGATAATCGCCAGCTGGGCCGCAGGATTCATGCCTGCTCAGCTGCCTGATAATCGCCAGCTGGGCCGCAGGATTCATGCCTGCTCAGCTGCCTGATAATCGCCAGCTGGGCCGCAGGATTCATGCCTGCTCAGCTGCCTGATAATCGCCAGCTGGGCCGCAGGATTCATGCCTGCTCAGCTGCCTGATAATCGCCAGCTGGGCCGCAGGATTCATGCCTGCTCAGCTGCTTGATTCTTGCCTGCTGAGGCACATGATCCGTGCAGGAGAGCTACCTGATCAGCACATGAGCAGTCACATGATCAGCGCCTCTCAGTCACCTGATCACTGCATGACAGGCACGTGATCAGTGCCTGCTGAGGTGCGGGATCAGCGCCTGCTCAGCTGCCTGATAATCGCCAGCTGGGCCGCAGGATTCATGCCTGCTCAGCTGCCTGATAATCGCCAGCTGGGCCGCAGGATTCATGCCTGCTCAGCTGCCTGATAATCGCCAGCTGGGCCGCAGGATTCATGCCTGCTCAGCTGCCTGATAATCGCCAGCTGGGCCGCAGGATTCATGCCTGCTCAGCTGCCTGATAATCGCCAGCTGGGCCGCAGGATTCATGCCTGCTCAGCTGCCTGATAATCGCCAGCTGGGCCGCAGGATTCATGCCTGCTCAGCTGCCTGATAATCGCCAGCTGGGCCGCAGGATTCATGCCTGCTCAGCTGCTTGATTCTTGCCTGCTGAGGCACATGATCCGTGCAGGAGAGCTACCTGATCAGCACATGAGCAGTCACATGATCAGCGCCTCTCAGTCACCTGATCACTGCATGACAGGCACGTGATCAGTGCCTGCTGAGGTGCGGGATCAGCGCCTGCTCAGCTGCCTGATAATCGCCAGCTGGGCCGCAGGATTCATGCCTGCTCAGCTGCCTGATAATCGCCAGCTGGGCCGCAGGATTCATGCCTGCTCAGCTGCCTGATAATCGCCAGCTGGGCCGCAGGATTCATGCCTGCTCAGCTGCTTGATTCTTGCCTGCTGAGGCACATGATCCGTGCAGGAGAGCTACCTGATCAGCACATGAGCAGTCACATGATCAGCGCCTCTCAGTCACCTGATCACTGCATGACAGGCACGTGATCAGTGCCTGCTGAGGTGCGGGATCAGCGCCTGCTCAGCTGCCTGATAATCGCCAGCTGGGCCGCAGGATTCATGCCTGCTCAGCTGCCTGATAATCGCCAGCTGGGCCGCAGGATTCATGCCTGCTCAGCTGCCTGATAACCGCCAGCTGGGCCGCAGGATTCATGCCTGCTCAGCTGCCTGATAATCGCCAGCTGGGCCGCAGGATTCATGCCTGCTCAGCTGCCTGATAACCGCCAGCTGGGCCGCAGGATTCATGCCTGCTCAGCTGCCTGATAACGCCAGCTGGGCCGCAGGATTCATGCCTGCTCAGCTGCCTGATAATCGCCAGCTGGGCCGCAGGATTCATGCCTGCTCAGCTGCCTGATAATCGCCAGCTGGGCCGCAGGATTCATGCCTGCTCAGCTGCCTGATAATCGCCAGCTGGGCCGCAGGATTCATGCCTGCTCAGCTGCCTGATAATCGCCAGCTGGGCCGCAGGATTCATGCCTGCTCAGCTGCCTGATAATCGCCAGCTGGGCCGCAGGATTCATGCCTGCTCAGCTGCCTGATAATCGCCAGCTGGGCCGCAGGATTCATGCCTGCTCAGCTGCCTGATAATCGCCAGCTGGGCCGCAGGATTCATGCCTGCTCAGCTGCCTGATAATCGCCAGCTGGGCCGCAGGATTCATGCCTGCTCAGCTGCCTGATAATCGCCAGCTGGGCCGCAGGATTCATGCCTGCTCAGCTGCCTGATAATCGCCAGCTGGGCCGCAGGATTCATGCCTGCTCAGCTGCCTGATAATCGCCAGCTGGGCCGCAGGATTCATGCCTGCTCAGCTGCCTGATAATCGCCAGCTGGGCCGCAGGATTCATGCCTGCTCAGCTGCCTGATAATCGCCAGCTGGGCCGCAGGATTCATGCCTGCTCAGCTGCCTGATAATCGCCAGCTGGGCCGCAGGATTCATGCCTGCTCAGCTGCCTGATAATCGCCAGCTGGGCCGCAGGATTCATGCCTGCTCAGCTGCTTGATTCTTGCCTGCTGAGGCACATGATCCGTGCAGGAGAGCTACCTGATCAGCACATGAGCAGTCACATGATCAGCGCCTCTCAGTCACCTGATCACTGCATGACAGGCACGTGATCAGTGCCTGCTGAGGTGCGGGATCAGCGCCTGCTCAGCTGCCTGATAATCGCCAGCTGGGCCGCAGGATTCATGCCTGCTCAGCTGCCTGATAATCGCCAGCTGGGCCGCAGGATTCATGCCTGCTCAGCTGCCTGATAATCGCCAGCTGGGCCGCAGGATTCATGCCTGCTCAGCTGCCTGATAATCGCCAGCTGGGCCGCAGGATTCATGCCTGCTCAGCTGCCTGATAATCGCCAGCTGGGCCGCAGGATTCATGCCTGCTCAGCTGCTTGATTCTTGCCTGCTGAGGCACATGATCCGTGCAGGAGAGCTACCTGATCAGCACATGAGCAGTCACATGATCAGCGCCTCTCAGTCACCTGATCACTGCATGACAGGCACGTGATCAGTGCCTGCTGAGGTGCGGGATCAGCGCCTGCTCAGCTGCCTGATAATCGCCAGCTGGGCCGCAGGATTCATGCCTGCTCAGCTGCCTGATAATCGCCAGCTGGGCCGCAGGATTCATGCCTGCTCAGCTGCCTGATAATCGCCAGCTGGGCCGCAGGATTCATGCCTGCTCAGCTGCCTGATAATCGCCAGCTGGGCCGCAGGATTCATGCCTGCTCAGCTGCCTGATAATCGCCAGCTGGGCCGCAGGATTCATGCCTGCTCAGCTGCCTGATAATCGCCAGCTGGGCCGCAGGATTCATGCCTGCTCAGCTGCCTGATAATCGCCAGCTGGGCCGCAGGATTCATGCCTGCTCAGCTGCCTGATAATCGCCAGCTGGGCCGCAGGATTCATGCCTGCTCAGCTGCCTGATAATCGCCAGCTGGGCCGCAGGATTCATGCCTGCTCAGCTGCCTGATAATCGCCAGCTGGGCCGCAGGATTCATGCCTGCTCAGCTGCTTGATTCTGCCTGCTGAGGCACATGATCCGTGCAGGAGAGCTACCTGATCAGCACATGAGCAGTCACATGATCAGCGCCTCTCAGTCACCTGATCACTGCATGACAGGCACGTGATCAGTGCCTGCTGAGGTGCGGGATCAGCGCCTGCTCAGCTGCCTGATAATCGCCAGCTGGGCCGCAGGATTCATGCCTGCTCAGCTGCCTGATAATCGCCAGCTGGGCCGCAGGATTCATGCCTGCTCAGCTGCCTGATAATCGCCAGCTGGGCCGCAGGATTCATGCCTGCTCAGCTGCCTGATAATCGCCAGCTGGGCCGCAGGATTCATGCCTGCTCAGCTGCCTGATAATCGCCAGCTGGGCCGCAGGATTCATGCCTGCTCAGCTGCCTGATAATCGCCAGCTGGGCCGCAGGATTCATGCCTGCTCAGCTGCCTGATAATCGCCAGCTGGGCCGCAGGATTCATGCCTGCTCAGCTGCCTGATAATCGCCAGCTGGGCCGCAGGATTCATGCCTGCTCAGCTGCCTGATAATCGCCAGCTGGGCCGCAGGATTCATGCCTGCTCAGCTGCCTGATAATCGCCAGCTGGGCCGCAGGATTCATGCCTGCTCAGCTGCCTGATAATCGCCAGCTGGGCCGCAGGATTCATGCCTGCTCAGCTGCCTGATAATCGCCAGCTGGGCCGCAGGATTCATGCCTGCTCAGCTGCCTGATAATCGCCAGCTGGGCCGCAGGATTCATGCCTGCTCAGCTGCTTGATTCTTGCCTGCTGAGGCACATGATCCGTGCAGGAGAGCTACCTGATCAGCACATGAGCAGTCACATGATCAGCGCCTCTCAGTCACCTGATCACTGCATGACAGGCACGTGATCAGTGCCTGCTGAGGTGCGGGATCAGCGCCTGCTCAGCTGCCTGATAATCGCCAGCTGGGCCGCAGGATTCATGCCTGCTCAGCTGCCTGATAATCGCCAGCTGGGCCGCAGGATTCATGCCTGCTCAGCTGCCTGATAATCGCCAGCTGGGCCGCAGGATTCATGCCTGCTCAGCTGCCTGATAATCGCCAGCTGGGCCGCAGGATTCATGCCTGCTCAGCTGCCTGATAATCGCCAGCTGGGCCGCAGGATTCATGCCTGCTCAGCTGCCTGATAATCGCCAGCTGGGCCGCAGGATTCATGCCTGCTCAGCTGCTTGATTCTTGCCTGCTGAGGCACATGATCCGTGCAGGAGAGCTACCTGATCAGCACATGAGCAGTCACATGATCAGCGCCTCTCAGTCACCTGATCACTGCATGACAGGCACGTGATCAGTGCCTGCTGAGGTGCGGGATCAGCGCCTGCTCAGCTGCCTGATAATCGCCAGCTGGGCCGCAGGATTCATGCCTGCTCAGCTGCCTGATAATCGCCAGCTGGGCCGCAGGATTCATGCCTGCTCAGCTGCCTGATAATCGCCAGCTGGGCCGCAGGATTCATGCCTGCTCAGCTGCCTGATAATCGCCAGCTGGGCCGCAGGATTCATGCCTGCTCAGCTGCCTGATAATCGCCAGCTGGGCCGCAGGATTCATGCCTGCTCAGCTGCTTGATTCTTGCCTGCTGAGGCACATGATCCGTGCAGGAGAGCTACCTGATCAGCACATGAGCAGTCACATGATCAGCGCCTCTCAGTCACCTGATCACTGCATGACAGGCACGTGATCAGTGCCTGCTGAGTGCGGGATCAGCGCCTGCTCAGCTGCCTGATAATCGCCAGCTGGGCCGCAGGATTCATGCCTGCTCAGCTGCCTGATAATCGCCAGCTGGGCCGCAGGATTCATGCCTGCTCAGCTGCCTGATAATCGCCAGCTGGGCCGCAGGATTCATGCCTGCTCAGCTGCCTGATAATCGCCAGCTGGGCCGCAGGATTCATGCCTGCTCAGCTGCCTGATAATCGCCAGCTGGGCCGCAGGATTCATGCCTGCTCAGCTGCCTGATAATCGCCAGCTGGGCCGCAGGATTCATGCCTGCTCAGCTGCCTGATAATCGCCAGCTGGGCCGCAGGATTCATGCCTGCTCAGCTGCCTGATAATCGCCAGCTGGGCCGCAGGATTCATGCCTGCTCAGCTGCCTGATAATCGCCAGCTGGGCCGCAGGATTCATGCCTGCTCAGCTGCCTGATAATCGCCAGCTGGGCCGCAGGATTCATGCCTGCTCAGCTGCTTGATTCTTGCCTGCTGAGGCACATGATCCGTGCAGGAGAGCTACCTGATCAGCACATGAGCAGTCACATGATCAGCGCTCAGTCACCTGATCACTGCATGACAGGCACGTGATCAGTGCCTGCTGAGGTGCGGGATCAGCGCCTGCTCAGCTGCCTGATAATCGCCAGCTGGGCCGCAGGATTCATGCCTGCTCAGCTGCCTGATAATCGCCAGCTGGGCCGCAGGATTCATGCCTGCTCAGCTGCCTGATAATCGCCAGCTGGGCCGCAGGATTCATGCCTGCTCAGCTGCCTGATAATCGCCAGCTGGGCCGCAGGATTCATGCCTGCTCAGCTGCCTGATAATCGCCAGCTGGGCCGCAGGATTCATGCCTGCTCAGCTGCCTGATAATCGCCAGCTGGGCCGCAGGATTCATGCCTGCTCAGCTGCCTGATAATCGCCAGCTGGGCCGCAGGATTCATGCCTGCTCAGCTGCCTGATAATCGCCAGCTGGGCCGCAGGATTCATGCCTGCTCAGCTGCCTGATAATCGCCAGCTGGGCCGCAGGATTCATGCCTGCTCAGCTGCCTGATAATCGCCAGCTGGGCCGCAGGATTCATGCCTGCTCAGCTGCCTGATAATCGCCAGCTGGGCCGCAGGATTCATGCCTGCTCAGCTGCCTGATAATCGCCAGCTGGGCCGCAGGATTCATGCCTGCTCAGCTGCCTGATAATCGCCAGCTGGGCCGCAGGATTCATGCCTGCTCAGCTGCTTGATTCTTGCCTGCTGAGGCACATGATCCGTGCAGGAGAGCTACCTGATCAGCACATGAGCAGTCACATGATCAGCGCCTCTCAGTCACCTGATCACTGCATGACAGGCACGTGATCAGTGCCTGCTGAGGTGCGGGATCAGCGCCTGCTCAGCTGCCTGATAATCGCCAGCTGGGCCGCAGGATTCATGCCTGCTCAGCTGCCTGATAATCGCCAGCTGGGCCGCAGGATTCATGCCTGCTCAGCTGCCTGATAATCGCCAGCTGGGCCGCAGGATTCATGCCTGCTCAGCTGCCTGATAATCGCCAGCTGGGCCGCAGGATTCATGCCTGCTCAGCTGCCTGATAATCGCCAGCTGGGCCGCAGGATTCATGCCTGCTCAGCTGCCTGATAATCGCCAGCTGGGCCGCAGGATTCATGCCTGCTCAGCTGCCTGATAATCGCCAGCTGGGCCGCAGGATTCATGCCTGCTCAGCTGCCTGATTCTTGCCTGCTGGCACCGCAGGATCTACCTGATCAGCACATGAGCAGTCACATGATCAGCGCCTCTCAGTCACCTGATCACTGCATGACAGGCACGTGATCAGTGCCTGCTGAGCTGCGGGATCATGCCTGCTCAGCTGCCTGATAATCGCCAGCTGGGCCGCAGGATTCATGCCTGCTCAGCTGCCTGATAATCGCCAGCTGGGCCGCAGGATTCATGCCTGCTCAGCTGCCTGATAATCGCCAGCTGGGCCGCAGGATTCATGCCTGCTCAGCTGCCTGATAATCGCCAGCTGGGCCGCAGGATTCATGCCTGCTCAGCTGCCTGATTCTTGCCTGCTGAGGCACATGATCCGTGCAGGAGAGCTACCTGATCAGCACATGAGCAGTCACATGATCAGCGCCTCTCAGTCACCTGATCACTGCATGACAGGCACGTGATCAGTGCCTGCTGAGGTGCGGGATCAGCCTGCTCAGCTGCCTGATAATCGCCAGCTGGGCCGCAGGATTCATGCCTGCTCAGCTGCCTGATAATCGCCAGCTGGGCCGCAGGATTCATGCCTGCTCAGCTGCCTGATAATCGCCAGCTGGGCCGCAGGATTCATGCCTGCTCAGCTGCCTGATAATCGCCAGCTGGGCCGCAGGATTCATGCCTGCTCAGCTGCCTGATAATCGCCAGCTGGGCCGCAGGATTCATGCCTGCTCAGCTGCCTGATAATCGCCAGCTGGGCCGCAGGATTCATGCCTGCTCAGCTGCCTGATTCTTGCCAGCTGGGCACATGATCCGTGCAGGAGAGCTGCCTGATCAGCACATGAGCAGTCGCATGATCAGCCTCTCAGTGCCTGATCACTGCATGACAGGCACGTGATCAGTGCCTGCTGAGGTGCGGATCATGCCTGCTCAGCTGCCTGATAATCGCCAGCTGGGCCGCAGGATTCATGCCTGCTCAGCTGCCTGATAATCGCCAGCTGGGCCGCAGGATTCATGCCTGCTCAGCTGCCTGATAATCGCCAGCTGGGCCGCAGGATTCATGCCTGCTCAGCTGCCTGATAATCGCCAGCTGGGCCGCAGGATTCATGCCTGCTCAGCTGCTTGATTCTTGCCTGCTGAGGCACATGATCCGTGCAGGAGAGCTACCTGATCAGCACATGAGCAGTCACATGATCAGCGCCTCTCAGTCACCTGATCACTGCATGACAGGCACGTGATCAGTGCCTGCTGAGTGGATCAGCGCCTGCTCAGCTGCCTGATAATCGCCAGCTGGGCCGCAGGATTCATGCCTGCTCAGCTGCCTGATAATCGCCAGCTGGGCCGCAGGATTCATGCCTGCTCAGCTGCCTGATAATCGCCAGCTGGGCCGCAGGATTCATGCCTGCTCAGCTGCCTGATAATCGCCAGCTGGGCCGCAGGATTCATGCCTGCTCAGCTGCCTGATAATCGCCAGCTGGGCCGCAGGATTCATGCCTGCTCAGCTGCCTGATAATCGCCAGCTGGGCCGCAGGATTCATGCCTGCTCAGCTGCCTGATAATCGCCAGCTGGGCCGCAGGATTCATGCCTGCTCAGCTGCCTGATAATCGCCAGCTGGGCCGCAGGATTCATGCCTGCTCAGCTGCCTGATAATCGCCAGCTGGGCCGCAGGATTCATGCCTGCTCAGCTGCCTGATAATCGCCAGCTGGGCCGCAGGATTCATGCCTGCTCAGCTGCTTGATTCTTGCCTGCTGAGGCACATGATCCGTGCAGGAGAGCTACCTGATCAGCACATGAGCAGTCACATGATCAGCCTCTCAGTCACCTGATCACTGCATGACAGGCACGTGATCAGTGCCTGCTGAGGTGCGGGATCAGCGCCTGCTCAGCTGCCTGATAATCGCCAGCTGGGCCGCAGGATTCATGCCTGCTCAGCTGCCTGATAATCGCCAGCTGGGCCGCAGGATTCATGCCTGCTCAGCTGCCTGATAATCGCCAGCTGGGCCGCAGGATTCATGCCTGCTCAGCTGCCTGATAATCGCCAGCTGGGCCGCAGGATTCATGCCTGCTCAGCTGCCTGATAATCGCCAGCTGGGCCGCAGGATTCATGCCTGCTCAGCTGCTTGATTCTTGCCTGCTGAGGCACATGATCCGTGCAGGAGAGCTACCTGATCAGCACATGAGCAGTCACATGATCAGCGCCTCTCAGTCACCTGATCACTGCATGACAGGCACGTGATCAGTGCCTGCTGAGGTGCGGGATCAGCGCCTGCTCAGCTGCCTGATAATCGCCAGCTGGGCCGCAGGATTCATGCCTGCTCAGCTGCCTGATAATCGCCAGCTGGGCCGCAGGATTCATGCCTGCTCAGCTGCCTGATAATCGCCAGCTGGGCCGCAGGATTCATGCCTGCTCAGCTGCCTGATAATCGCCAGCTGGGCCGCAGGATTCATGCCTGCTCAGCTGCCTGATAATCGCCAGCTGGGCCGCAGGATTCATGCCTGCTCAGCTGCCTGATAATCGCCAGCTGGGCCGCAGGATTCATGCCTGCTCAGCTGCCTGATAATCGCCAGCTGGGCCGCAGGATTCATGCCTGCTCAGCTGCCTGATAATCGCCAGCTGGGCCGCAGGATTCATGCCTGCTCAGCTGCCTGATAATCGC
Organism: Bos javanicus; assembly: GCF_032452875.1. Classification (NCBI taxonomy): domain Eukaryota; kingdom Metazoa; phylum Chordata; class Mammalia; order Artiodactyla; family Bovidae; genus Bos; species Bos javanicus. The sequence goes on along the minus strand of NW_026893916.1, from coordinate 231,802 downwards.
CAGCTGGGCCGCAGGATTCATGCCTGCTCAGCTGCCTGATAATCGCCAGCTGGGCCGCAGGATTCATGCCTGCTCAGCTGCCTGATAATCGCCAGCTGGGCCGCAGGATTCATGCCTGCTCAGCTGCTTGATTCTTGCCTGCTGAGGCACATGATCCGTGCAGGAGAGCTACCTGATCAGCACATGAGCAGTCACATGATCAGCGCTCAGTCACCTGATCACTGCATGACAGGCACGTGATCAGTGCCTGCTGGGTGCGGGATCAGCGCCTGCTCAGCTGCCTGATAATCGCCAGCTGGGCCGCAGGATTCATGCCTGCTCAGCTGCCTGATAATCGCCAGCTGGGCCGCAGGATTCATGCCTGCTCAGCTGCCTGATAATCGCCAGCTGGGCCGCAGGATTCATGCCTGCTCAGCTGCCTGATAATCGCCAGCTGGGCCGCAGGATTCATGCCTGCTCAGCTGCCTGATAATCGCCAGCTGGGCCGCAGGATTCATGCCTGCTCAGCTGCCTGATAATCGCCAGCTGGGCCGCAGGATTCATGCCTGCTCAGCTGCCTGATAATCGCCAGCTGGGCCGCAGGATTCATGCCTGCTCAGCTGCCTGATAATCGCCAGCTGGGCCGCAGGATTCATGCCTGCTCAGCTGCCTGATAACCGCCAGCTGGGCCGCAGGATTCATGCCTGCTCAGCTGCCTGATAATCGCCAGCTGGGCCGCAGGATTCATGCCTGCTCAGCTGCCTGATAATCGCCAGCTGGGCCGCAGGATTCATGCCTGCTCAGCTGCCTGATAATCGCCAGCTGGGCCGCAGGATTCATGCCTGCTCAGCTGCCTGATAATCGCCAGCTGGGCCGCAGGATTCATGCCTGCTCAGCTGCCTGATAATCGCCAGCTGGGCCGCAGGATTCATGCCTGCTCAGCTGCTTGATTCTTGCCTGCTGAGGCACATGATCCGTGCAGGAGAGCTACCTGATCAGCACATGAGCAGTCACATGATCAGCGCCTCTCAGTCACCTGATCACTGCATGACAGGCACGTGATCAGTGCCTGCTGAGGTGCGGGATCATGCCTGCTCAGCTGCCTGATAATCGCCAGCTGGGCCGCAGGATTCATGCCTGCTCAGCTGCCTGATAATCGCCAGCTGGGCCGCAGGATTCATGCCTGCTCAGCTGCCTGATAATCGCCAGCTGGGCCGCAGGATTCATGCCTGCTCAGCTGCCTGATAATCGCCAGCTGGGCCGCAGGATTCATGCCTGCTCAGCTGCCTGATAATCGCCAGCTGGGCCGCAGGATTCATGCCTGCTCAGCTGCCTGATAATCGCCAGCTGGGCCGCAGGATTCATGCCTGCTCAGCTGCCTGATAATCGCCAGCTGGGCCGCAGGATTCATGCCTGCTCAGCTGCCTGATAACGCCAGCTGGGCCGCAGGATTCATGCCTGCTCAGCTGCCTGATAATCGCCAGCTGGGCCGCAGGATTCATGCCTGCTCAGCTGCCTGATAATCGCCAGCTGGGCCGCAGGATTCATGCCTGCTCAGCTGCCTGATAATCGCCAGCTGGGCCGCGGGATTCATGCCTGCTCAGCTGCTTGATTCTTGCCTGCTGAGGCACATGATCCGTGCAGGAGAGCTACCTGATCAGCACATGAGCAGTCACATGATCAGCGCCTCTCAGTCACCTGATCACTGCATGACAGGCACGTGATCAGTGCCTGCTGAGGTGCGGGATCAGCGCCTGCTCAGCTGCCTGATAATCGCCAGCTGGGCCGCAGGATTCATGCCTGCTCAGCTGCCTGATAATCGCCAGCTGGGCCGCAGGATTCATGCCTGCTCAGCTGCCTGATAATCGCCTGGGCCGCAGGATTCATGCCTGCTCAGCTGCCTGATAATCGCCAGCTGGGCGCAGGATTCATGCCTGCTCAGCTGCCTGATAACGCCAGCTGGGCCGCAGGATTCATGCCTGCTCAGCTGCCTGATAATCGCCAGCTGGGCCGCAGGATTCATGCCTGCTCAGCTGCCTGATAATCGCCAGCTGGGCCGCAGGATTCATGCCTGCTCAGCTGCCTGATAATCGCCAGCTGGGCCGCAGGATTCATGCCTGCTCAGCTGCCTGGTAATCGCCAGCTGGGCCGCAGGATTCATGCCTGCTCAGCTGCCTGATAATCGCCAGCTGGGCCGCAGGATTCATGCCTGCTCAGCTGCCTGATAATCGCCAGCTGGGCCGCAGGATTCTTGCCTGCTCAGCTGCCTGATAATCGCCAGCTGGGCCGCAGGATTCATGCCTGCTCAGCTGCCTGATAATCGCCAGCTGGGCCGCAGGATTCATGCCTGCTCAGCTGCCTGATAATCGCCAGCTGGGCCGCAGGATTCATGCCTGCTCAGCTGCCTGATAACCGCCAGCTGGGCCGCAGGATTCATGCCTGCTCAGCTGCCTGATAATCGCCAGCTGGGCCGCAGGATACATGCCTGCTCAGCTGCCTGATAATCGCCAGCTGCCGCAGGATTCATGCCTGCTCAGCTGCCTGATAATCGCCAGCTGGGCCGCAGGATTCATGCCTGCTCAGCTGCCTGATAATCGCCAGCTGGGCCGCAGGATTCATGCCTGCTCAGCTGCCTGATAATCGCCAGCTGGGCCGCAGGATTCATGCCTGCTCAGCTGCTTGATTCTTGCCTGCTGAGGCACATGATCCGTGCAGGAGAGCTACCTGATCAGCACATGAGCAGTCACATGATCAGCGCCTCTCAGTCACCTGATCACTGCATGACAGGCACGTGATCAGTGCCTGCTGAGCGGGATCAGCGCCTGCTCACCTGCCTGATAATCGCCAGCTGGGCCGCAGGATTCATGCCTGCTCAGCTGCCTGATAACCGCCAGCTGGGCCGCAGGATTCATGCCTGCTCAGCTGCCTGATAACGCCAGCTGGGCCGCAGGATTCATTCCTTCTCAGCTGCCTGATAATCGCCAGCTGGGCCGCAGGATTCATGCCTGCTCAGCTGCCTGATAAGCCAGCTGGGCCGCAGGATTCATGCCTGCTCAGCTGCCTGATAATCGCCAGCTGGGCCGCAGGATTCATGCCTGCTCAGCTGCTTGATTCTTGCCTGCTGAGGCACATGATCCGTGCAGGAGAGCTACCTGATCAGCACATGATCAGTCACATGATCAGCGCCTCAGTCACTTGATCACTGCATGACAGGCACGTGATCAGTGCCTGCTGAGGAGGGATCATGCGCCTGCTCAGCTGCCTGATAACGCCAGCTGGGCCGCAGGATTCATGCCTGCTCAGCTGCCTGATAATCGCCAGCTGGGCCGCAGGATTCATGCCTGCTCAGCTGCCTGATAATCGCCAGCTGGGCCGCAGGATTCATGCCTGCTCAGCTGCCTGATAATCGCCAGCTGGGCCGCAGGATTCATGCCTGCTCAGCTGCTTGATTCTTGCCTGCTGAGGCACATGATCCGTGCAGGCTCCTCCTGATCAGCACATGAGCAGTCACATGATCAGCGCCTCTCAGTCACCTGATCACTGCATGACAGGCACGTGATCAGTGCCTGCTGAGGTGCGGGATCAGCGCCTGCTCAGCTGCCTGATAATCGCCAGCTGGGCCGCAGGATTCATGCCTGCTCAGCTGCCTGATAACGCCAGCTGGGCCGCAGGATTCATGCCTGCTCCTGCCTGATGCCAGCTGGGCCGCAGGATTCATGCCTGCTCAGCTGCCATCGCCAGCTGGGCCGCAGGATTCATGCCTGCTCAGCTGCCTGATAATCGCCAGCTGGGCCGCAGGATTCATGCCTGCTCAGCTGCCTGATAATCGCCAGCTGGGCCGCAGGATTCATGCCTGCTCAGCTGCTTGATTCTTGCCTGCTGAGGCACATGATCCGTGCAGGAGAGCTACCTGATCAGCACATGAGCAGTCACATGATCAGCGCCTCTCAGTCACCTGATCACTGCATGACAGGCACGTGATCAGTGCCTGCTGAGGTGCGGGATCAGCGCCTGCTCAGCTGCCTGATAACCGCCAGCTGGGCCGCAGGATTCATGCCTGCTCAGCTGCCTGATAATCGCCAGCTGGGCCGCAGGATTCATGCCTGCTCAGCTGCCTGATAATCGCCAGCTGGGCCGCAGGATTCATGCCTGCTCAGCTGCCTGATAACGCCAGCTGGGCCGCAGGATTCATGCCTGCTCAGCTGCCTGATTCTGCCTGCTGAGGCACATGATGCCTGCAGAGCTGCCTGATCCACACATGAGCAGTCACATGATCAGCGCCCTCAGTCGCCTGATTCATGCCTGCTCAGCACCTGATCAGTGCCAGCTGGGCCGCAGGATCATGCCTGCTCAGCTGCCTGATAATCGCCAGCTGGGCCGCAGGATTCATGCCTGCTCAGCTGCCTGATAATCGCCAGCTGGGCCGCAGGATTCATGCCTGCTCAGCTGCCTGATAATCGCCAGCTGGGCCGCAGGATTCATGCCTGCTCAGCTGCCTGATTCTTGCCTGCTGAGGCACATGATCCGTGCAGGAGAGCTACCTGATCAGCACATGAGCAGTCACATGATCAGCGCCTCTCAGTCACCTGATCACTGCATGACAGGCACGTGATCAGTGCCTGCTGAGGTGCGGATTCATGCCTGCTCAGCTGCCTGATAATCGCCAGCTGGGCCGCAGGATTCATGCCTGCTCAGCTGCCTGATAACCGCCAGCTGGGCCGCAGGATTCATGCCTGCTCAGCCCTGATAACCGCCAGCTGGGCCGCAGGATTCATGCCTGCTCAGCTGCCTGATAACCGCCAGCTGGGCCGCAGGATTCATGCCTGCTCAGCTGCCTGATAACCGCCAGCTGGGCCGCAGGATTCATGCCTGCTCAGCTGCCTGATAACCGCCAGCTGGGCCGCAGGATTCATGCCTGCTCAGCTGCCTGATAATCGCCAGCTGGGCCGCAGGATTCATGCCTGCTCAGCTGCCTGATAATCGCCAGCTGGGCCGCAGGATTCATGCCTGCTCAGCTGCCTGATAATCGCCAGCTGGGCCGCAGGATTCATGCCTGCTCAGCTGCCTGATAACGCCAGCTGGGCCGCAGGATTCATGCCTGCTCAGCTGCCTGATAATCAGCTGGGCCGCAGGATTCATGCCTGCTCAGCTGCCTGATAATCGCCAGCTGGGCCGCAGGATTCATGCCTGCTCAGCTGCCTGATAATCGCCAGCTGGGCCGCAGGATTCATGCCTGCTCAGCTGCCTGATAATCGCCAGCTGGGCCGCAGGATTCATGCCTGCTCAGCTGCCTGATAATCGCCAGCTGGGCCGCAGGATTCATGCCTGCTCAGCTGCCTGATAACCGCCAGCTGGGCCGCAGGATTCATGCCTGCTCAGCTGCCTGATAACCGCCAGCTAGGCCGCAGGATTCATGCCTGCTCAGCTGCCTGATAATCGCCAGCTGGGCCGCAGGATTCATGCCTGCTCAGCTGCCTGATAATCGCCAGCTGGGCCTCAGGATTCATGCCTGCTCAGCTGCCTGATAATCGCCAGCTGGGCCGCAGGATTCATGCCTGCTCAGCTGCTTGATTCTTGCCTGCTGAGGCACATGATCCGTGCAGGAGAGCTACCTGATCAGCACATGAGCAGTCACATGATCAGCGCCTCTCAGTCACCTGATCACTGCATGACAGGCACGTGATCAGTGCCTGCTGAGGTGCGGGATCAGCGCCTGCTCAGCTGCCTGATAATCGCCACCTGGGCCGCAGGATTCATGCCTGCTCAGCTGCCTGATAATCGCCAGCTGGGCCGCAGGATTCATGCCTGCTCAGCTGCCTGATAATCGCCAGCTGGGCCGCAGGATTCATGCCTGCTCAGCTGCCTGATAACGCCAGCTGGGCCGCAGGATTCATGCCTGCTCAGCTGCCTGATAATCGCCAGCTGGGCCGCAGGATTCATGCCTGCTCAGCTGCCTGATAATCGCCAGCTGGGCCGCAGGATTCATGCCTGCTCAGCTGCCTGATAATCGCCAGCTGGGCCGCAGGATTCATGCCTGCTCAGCTGCCTGATAATCGCCAGCTGGGCCGCAGGATTCATGCCTGCTCAGCTGCCTGATAATCGCCAGCTGGGCCGCAGGATTCATGCCTGCTCAGCTGCCTGATAATCGCCAGCTGGGCCGCGGGATTCATGCCTGCTCAGCTGCCTGATAACCAGCTGGGCCGCAGGATTCATGCCTGCTCAGCTGCCTGATAATCGCCAGCTGGGCCGCAGGATTCATGCCTGCTCAGCTGCCTGATTGGGCCGCAGGATTCATGCCTGCTCAGCTGCCTGATTCTTGCCATGGAGGCACATCCGTGCAGGAGAGCTGCCTGATCAGCACATGAGCAGTCACATGATCAGCGCCTCTCAGTCACCTGATCACTGCATGACAGGCACGTGATCAGTGCCTGCTGGGTGCAGGATCAGCGCCTGCTCAGCTGCCTGATAATCGCCAGCTGGGCCGCAGGATTCATGCCTGCTCAGCTGCCTGATAATCGCCAGCTGGGCCGCAGGATTCATGCCTGCTCAGCTGCCTGATAATCGCCAGCTGGGCCGCAGGATTCATGCCTGCTCAGCTGCCTGATAACCGCCAGCTGGGCCGCAGGATTCATGCCTGCTCAGCTGCCTGATAATCGCCAGCTGGGCCGCAGGATTCATGCCTGCTCAGCTGCCTGATAATCGCCAGCTGGGCCGCAGGATTCATGCCTGCTCAGCTGCCTGATAATCGCCAGCTGGGCCGCAGGATTCATGCCTGCTCAGCTGCCTGATAATCGCCAGCTGGGCCGCAGGATTCATGCCTGCTCAGCTGCCTGATAATCGCCAGCTGGGCCGCAGGATTCATGCCTGCTCAGCTGCCTGATAACCGCCAGCTGGGCCGCAGGATTCATGCCTGCTCAGCTGCCTGATAATCGCCAGCTGGGCCGCAGGATTCATGCCTGCTCAGCTGCCTGATAATCGCCAGCTGGGCCGCAGGATTCATGCCTGCTCAGCTGCCTGATAATCGCCAGCTGGGCCGCAGGATTCATGCCTGCTCAGCTGCCTGATAACCGCCAGCTGGGCCGCAGGATTCATGCCTGCTCAGCTGCCTGATAACGCCAGCTGGGCCGCAGGATTCATGCCTGCTCAGCTGCCTGATAATCGCCAGCTGGGCCGCAGGATTCATGCCTGCTCAGCTGCCTGATAATCGCCAGCTGGGCCGCAGGATTCATGCCTGCTCAGCTGCTTGATTCTTGCCAGCTGAGGCACATGATTCATGCCTGGAGAGCTGCCTGATCATCACATGAGCAGTCACATGATCAGCGCCTCTCAGTCACCTGATCACTGCATGACAGGCACGTGATCAGTGCCTGCTGAGGTGCGGGATCATGCCTGCTCAGCTGCCTGATAATCGCCAGCTGGGCCGCAGGATTCATGCCTGCTCAGCTGCCTGATAATCGCCAGCTGGGCCGCAGGATTCATGCCTGCTCAGCTGCCTGATAATCGCCAGCTGGGCCGCAGGATTCATGCCTGCTCAGCTGCCTGATAATCGCCAGCTGGGCCGCAGGATTCATGCCTGCTCAGCTGCCTGATAATCGCCAGCTGGGCCGCAGGATTCATGCCTGCTCAGCTGCTTGATTCTTGCCTGCTGAGGCACATGATCCGTGCAGGAGAGCTACCTGATCAGCACATGAGCAGTCACATGATCAGCGCCTCTCAGTCACCTGATCACTGCATGACAGGCACGTGATCAGTGCCTGCTGAGGTGCGGGATCAGCGCCTGCTCAGCTGCCTGATAATCGCCAGCTGGGCCGCAGGATTCATGCCTGCTCAGCTGCCTGATAATCGCCAGCTGGGCCGCAGGATTCATGCCTGCTCAGCTGCCTGATAATCGCCAGCTGGGCCGCAGGATTCATGCCTGCTCAGCTGCCTGATAATCGCCAGCTGGGCCGCAGGATTCATGCCTGCTCAGCTGCCTGATAATCGCCAGCTGGGCCGCAGGATTCATGCCTGCTCAGCTGCCTGATAATCGCCAGCTGGGCCGCAGGATTCATGCCTGCTCAGCTGCCTGATAATCGCCAGCTGGGCCGCAGGATTCATGCCTGCTCAGCTGCCTGATAATCGCCAGCTGGGCCGCAGGATTCATGCCTGCTCAGCTGCCTGATAATCGCCAGCTGGGCCGCAGGATTCATGCCTGCTCAGCTGCCTGATAATCGCCAGCTGGGCCGCAGGATTCATGCCTGCTCAGCTGCCTGATAATCGCCAGCTGGGCCGCAGGATTCATGCCTGCTCAGCTGCCTGATAATCCGCCAGCTGGGCCGCAGGATTCATGCCTGCTCAGCTGCCTGATAGCCGCCAGCTGGGCCGCAGGATTCATGCCTGCTCAGCTGCCTGATAATCGCCAGCTGGGCCGCAGGATTCATGCCTGCTCAGCTGCCTGATAATCGCCAGCTGGGCCGCAGGATTCATGCCTGCTCAGCTGCCTGATAATCGCCAGCTGGGCCGCAGGATTCATGCCTGCTCAGCTGCCTGATAATCGCCAGCTGGGCCGCAGGATTCATGCCTGCTCAGCTGCCTGATAATCGCCAGCTGGGCCGCAGGATTCATGCCTGCTCAGCTGCCTGATATTCGCCTGCTGGGCACATGATCCGTGCAGGAGAGCTGCCTGATCAACATGAGCAGTCACATGATCAGCTGCCTCTCAGTCACCTGATCACTGCATGACAGCCACGTGATCAGTGCCTGCTGAGGTGCGGGATTCATGCCTGCTCAGCTGCCTGATAACGCCAGCTGGGCCGCAGGATTCATGCCTGCTCAGCTGCCTGATAATCGCCAGCTGGGCCGCAGGATTCATGCCTGCTCAGCTGCCTGATAATCGCCAGCTGGGCCGCAGGATTCATGCCTGCTCAGCTGCCTGATAATCGCCAGCTGGGCCGCAGGATTCATGCCTGCTCAGCTGCCTGATAATCGCCAGCTGGGCCGCAGGATTCATGCCTGCTCAGCTGCCTGATAATCGCCAGCTGGGCCGCAGGATTCATGCCTGCTCAGCTGCCTGATTCTTGCCAGCTGAGGCACATGATTCGTGCAGGAGAGCTACCTGATCAGCATGAGCAGTCACATGATCAGAGCCTCTCAGTCACCTGATCACTGCATGACAGGCACGTGATCATTGCCTGCTGAGGTGCGGGATCAGCGCCTGCTCAGCTGCCTGATAATCGCCAGCTGGCCACAGGATTCATGCCTGCTCAGCTGCCTAATAACCGCCAGCTGGACCGCAGGATTCATGCCTGCTCAGCTGCCTGATAATGCCAGCTGGGCCGCAGGATTCATGCCTGCTCAGCTGCCTGATAATCGCCAGCTGGGCCTCAGGATTCATGCCTGCTCAGCTGCCTGATAATCGCCAGCTGGGCCGCAGGATTCATGCCTGCTCAGCTGCCTGATAATCGCCAGCTGGGCCGCAGGATTCATGCCTGCTCAGCTGCCTGATTCTTGCCTGCTGAGGCACAGGATCCGTGCAGGAGAGCTACCTGATCAGCACATGAGCAGTCACATGATCAGCGCCTCTCAGTCACCTGATCACTGCATGACAGCCACGTGATCAGTGCCTGCTGGTGCGGGATCAGCGCCTGCTCAGCTGCCTGATAATCGCCAGCTGGGCCGCAGGATTCATGCCTGCTCAGCTGCCTGATAATCGCCAGCTGGGCCGCAGGATTCATGCCTGCTCAGCTGCCTGATAATCGCCAGCTGGGCCGCAGGATTCATGCCTGCTCAGCTGCTGCCTGATTCCCTTCCCTGGGCCGCAGATCCGTGCAGGAGAGCTGCCTGATCAGCATGAGCAGTCACATGATCAGAGCCTCTCAGTCACCTGATCACTGCATGACAGGCACGTGATCAGTGCCTGCTGAGCTGCGGATCAGCGCCTGCTCAGCTGCCTGATAATCGCCAGCTGGGCCGCAGGATTCATGCCTGCTCAGCTGCCTGATAATCGCCAGCTGGGCCGCAGGATTCATGCCTGCTCAGCTGCCTGATAATCGCCAGCTGGGCCGCAGGATTCATGCCTGCTCAGCTGCCTGATAATCGCCAGCTGGGCCGCAGGATTCATGCCTGCTCAGCTGCCTGATAATCGCCAGCTGGGCCGCAGGATTCATGCCTGCTCAGCTGCCTGATAATCGCCAGCTGGGCCGCAGGATTCATGCCTGCTCAGCTGCCTGATAATCGCCAGCTGGGCCGCAGGATTCATGCCTGCTCAGCTGCCTGATAATCGCCAGCTGGGCCGCAGGATTCATGCCTGCTCAGCTGCCTGATAATCGCCAGCTGGGCCGCAGGATTCATGCCTGCTCAGCTGCCTGATAATCGCCAGCTGGGCCGCAGGATTCATGCCTGCTCAGCTGCCTGATAATCGCCAGCTGGGCCGCAGGATTCATGCCTGCTCAGCTGCTTGATTCTTGCCTGCTGAGGCACATGATCCGTGCAGGAGAGCTACCTGATGCACATGAGCAGTCACATGATCAGCGCCTCTCAGTCACCTGATCACTGCATGACAGGCACGTGATCAGTGCCTGCTGAGGTGCAGGATCAGCGCCTGCTCAGCTGCCTGATAATCCCAGCTGGGCCGCAGGATTCATGCCTGCTCAGCTGCCTGATAATCGCCAGCTGGGCCGCAGGATTCATGCCTGCTCAGCTGCCTGATAATCGCCAGCTGGGCCGCAGGATTCATGCCTGCTCAGCTGCTTGATTCTTGCCTGCTGAGGCACATGATCCGTGCAGGAGAGCTGCCTGATCAGCACATGAGCAGTCACATGATCAGCGCCTCTCAGTCACCTGATCACTGCATGACAGGCACGTGATCAGTGCCTGCTGAGCTGCGGGATCAGCGCCTGCTCAGCTGCCTGATAATCGCCAGCTGGGCCGCAGGATTCATGCCTGCTCAGCTGCCTGATAATCGCCAGCTGGGCCGCAGGATTCATGCCTGCTCAGCTGCCTGATAATCGCCAGCTGGGCCGCAGGATTCATGCCTGCTCAGCTGCCTGATAATCGCCAGCTGGGCTGATTCATGCCTGCTCAGCTGCCTGATAATCGCCAGCTGGGCCGCAGGTTCATGCCTGCTCAGCTGCCTGATAATCGCCAGCTGGGCCGCAGGATTCATGCCTGCTCAGCTGCCTGATAATCGCCAGCTGGGCCGCAGGATTCATGCCTGCTCAGCTGCCTGATAATCGCCAGCTGGGCCGCAGGATTCATGCCTGCTCAGCTGCCTGATAATCGCCAGCTGGGCCGCAGGATTCATGCCTGCTCAGCTGCCTGATAATCGCCAGCTGGGCCGCAGGATTCATGCCTGCTCAGCTGCCTGATAATCGCCAGCTGGGCCGCAGGATTCATGCCTGCTCAGCTGCCTGGTAATCGCCAGCTGGGCCGCAGGATTCATGCCTGCTCAGCTGCCTGATAATCGCCAGCTGGGCCGCAGGATTCATGCCTGCTCAGCTGCCTGATAATCGCCAGCTGGGCCGCAGGATTCATGCCTGCTCAGCTGCCTGATATTCGCCAGCTGGGCCGCAGGATTCATGCCTGCTCAGCTGCCTGATAATCGCCAGCTGGGCCGCAGGATTCATGCCTGCTCAGCTGCCTGATAATCTCCAGCTGGGCAGCAGGATTCATGCCTGCTCAGCTGCTGATTCTTGCCTGCTGAGGCACATGATCCGTGCAGGAGAGCTACCTGATCAGCACATTAGCAGTCACATGATCAGCGCCTCTCAGTCACCTGATCACTGCATGACAGGCACGTGATCAGTGCCTGCTGAGGTGCGGGATCAGCGCCTGCTCAGCTGCCTGATAATCGCCAGCTGGGCCGCAGGATTCATGCCTGCTCAGCTGCCTGATAATCGCCAGCTGGGCCGCAGGATTCATGCCTGCTCAGCTGCCTGATAACCGCCAGCTGGGCCGCAGGATTCATGCCTGCTCAGCTGCCTGATAATGCCAGCTGGGCCGCAGGATTCATGCCTGCTCAGCTGCCTGATAATCGCCAGCTGGGCCGCAGGATTCATGCCTGCTCAGCTGCCTGATAATCGCCAGCTGGGCCGCAGGATTCATGCCTGCTCAGCTGCCTGATAATCGCCAGCTGGGCCGCAGGATTCATGCCTGCTCAGCTGCCTGATAATCGCCAGCTGGGCCGCAGGATTCATGTCTGCTCAGCTGCTTGATTCTTGCCTGCACACTGATCCGTGCAGGAGAGCTACCTGATCAGCACATGAGCAGTCACATGATCAGCGCCTCTCAGTCACCAGATCACTGCATGACAGGCACGTGATCAGTGCCTGCTGAGGTGCGGGATCAGCGCCTGCTCAGCTGCCTGATAATCGCCAGCTGGGCCGCAGGATTCATGCCTGCTCAGCTGCCTGATAATCGCCAGCTGGGCCGCAGGATTCATGCATGCCTGCTCAGCTGCCAATAATCGCCAGCTGGGCCGCAGGATTCATGCCTGCTCAGCTGCCTGATAATCGCCAGCTGGGCCGCGGGATTCATGCCTGCTCAGCTGCCTGATAATCGCCAGCTGGGCCGCAGGATTCATGCCTGCTCAGCTGCCTGATAATCGCCAGCTGGGCCGCAGGATTCATGCCTGCTCAGCTGCCTGATAATCGCCAGCTGGGCCGCAGGATTCATGCTTGCTCAGCTGCCTGATAATGCCAGCTGGCCGGATTTGCCTGCTCAGCTGCCTGATAATCGCCAGCTGGGCCGCAGGATTCATGCCTGCTCAGCTGCCTGATAATCGCCAGCTGGGCCGGGATTCATGCCTGCTGCAGCTCCTGCCTGATGTCGCCAGCTGGGCCGCAGGATTCATGCCTGCTCAGCTGCCTGATAATCGCCAGCTGGGCCGCAGGATTCATGCCTGCTCAGCTGCCTGATAATCGCCAGCTGGGCCGCAGGATTCATGCCTGCTCAGCTGCCTGATAATCGCCAGCTGGGCCGCAGGATTCATGCCTGCTCAGCTGCCTGATAATCGCCAGCTGGGCCGCAGGATTCATGCCTGCTCAGCTGCCTGATAATGCCAGCTGGGCCGCAGGATTCATGCCTGCTCAGCTGCCTGATAATCGCCAGCTGGGCCGCAGGTTCATGCCTGCTCAGCTGCCTGATAATGCCAGCTGGGCCGCAGGATTCATGCCTGCTCAGCTGCCTGATAATCGCCAGCTGGGCCGCAGGATTCATGCCTGCTCAGCTGCCTGATAATCGCCAGCTGGGCCGCAGGATTCATGCCTGCTCAGCTGCCTGATAATCGCCAGCTGGGCCGCAGGATTCATGCCTGCTCAGCTGCCTGATAATCGCCAGCTGGGCCGCGGGATTCATGCCTGCTCAGCTGCCTGATAATCGCCAGCTGGGCCGCAGGATTCATGCCTGCTCAGCTGCCTGATAATCGCCAGCTGGGCCGCAGGATTCATGCCTGCTCAGCTGCCTGATAATCGCCAGCTGGGCCGCAGGATTCATGCCTGCTCAGCTGCCTGATCGCCAGCTGGGCCGCAGGATTCATGCCTGCTCAGCTGCCTGATAATCGCCAGCTGGGCCGCAGGATTCATGCCTGCTCAGCTGCTTGATTCTTGCCTGCTGAGGCACATGATCCGTGCAGGAGAGCTACCTGATCAGCACATTAGCAGTCACATGATCAGAGCCTCTCAGTCACCTGATCACTGCATGACAGGCACGTGATCAGTGCCTGCTGAGGTGCGGGATCAGCCTGCTCAGCTGCCTGATAATCGCCAGCTGGGCCGCAGGATTCATGCCTGCTCAGCTGCCTGATAATCGCCAGCTGGGCCGCAGGATTCATGCCTGCTCAGCTGCCTGATAATCGCCAGCTGGGCCGCAGGATTCATGCCTGCTCAGCTGCCTGATAATCGCCAGCTGGGCCGCGGGATTCATGCCTGCTCAGCTGCCTGATAATCGCCAGCTGTGCCGCGGGATTCATGCCTGCTCAGCTGCCTGATAATCGCCAGCTGGGCCGCGGGATTCATGCCTGCTCAGCTGCCTGATAATCGCCAGCTGGGCCGGGATTCATGCCTGCTCAGCTGCCTGATAATCGCCAGCTGGGCATTCATGCCTGCTCAGCTGCCTGATTCTTGCCTGCTGAGGCACATGATCCGTGCAGGAGAGCTGCCTGATCAGCACATGAGCAGTCACATGATCAGCTCTCAGTCACCTGATCACTGCATGACAGGCACGTGATCAGTGCCTGCTGGGTGCGGGATCAGCGCCTGCTCAGCTGCCTGATAATCGCCAGCTGGGCCGCAGGATTCATGCCTGCTCAGCTGCCTGATAATCGCCAGCTGGGCCGCAGGATTCATGCCTGCTCAGCTGCCTGATAATCCGCCAGCTGGGCCGCAGGATTCATGCCTGCTCAGCTGCCTGATAATGCCAGCTGGGCCGCAGGATTCATGCCTGCTCAGCTGCCTGATAATCGCCAGCTGGGCCGCAGGATTCATGCCTGCTCAGCTGCCTGATAATCGCCAGCTGGGCCGCAGGATTCATGCCTGCTCAGCTGCCTGATAATCGCCAGCTGGGCCGCAGGATTCATGCCTGCTCAGCTGCTTGATTCTTGCCTGCTGAGGCACATGATCCGTGCAGGAGAGCTACCTGATCAGCACATGGCAGTCACATGATCAGCGCCTCTCAGTCACCTGATCACTGCATGACAGGCACGTGATCAGTGCCTGCTGAGGCGCGGGATCAGCGCCTGCTCAGCTGCCTGATAATCGCCAGCTGGGCCGCGGGATTCATGCCTGCTCAGCTGCCTGATAATCGCCAGCTGGGCCGCAGGATTCATGCCTGCTCAGCTGCCTGATAATCGCCAGCTGGGCCGCAGGATTCATGCCTGCTCAGCTGCCTGATAATCGCCAGCTGGGCCGCAGGATTCATGCCTGCTCAGCTGCCTGGCCAGCTGGGCCGCAGGATTCATGCCTGCTCAGCTGCCAATAACCCCAGCTGGGCCGCAGGATTCATGCCTGCTCAGCTGCTGATTCTTGCTGCTGAGGCACATGATCCGTGCAGAGCTACCTGATCAGCACATGAGCAGTCACATGATCAGCGCCTCTCAGTCACCTGATCACTGCATGACAGGCACGTGATCAGTGCCTGCTGAGGTGCGGGATCAGCGCCTGCTCAGCTGCCTGATAATCGCCAGCTGGGCCGCAGGATTCATGCCTGCTCAGCTGCCTGATAATCGCCAGCTGGGCCGCAGGATTCATGCCTGCTCAGCTGCCTGATAATCGCCAGCTGGGCCGCAGGATTCATGCCTGCTCAGCTGCCTGATAATCGCCAGCTGGGCCGCAGGATTCATGCCTGCTCAGCTGCCTGATAATCGCCAGCTGGGCCGCAGGATTCATGCCTGCTCAGCTGCCTGATAATCGCCAGCTGGGCCGCAGGATTCATGCCTGCTCAGCTGCCTGATTCTTGCCAGCTGAGGCACAGATCCGTGCAGGAGAGCTACCTGATCAGCACATGAGCAGTCACATGATCAGCGCCTCTCAGTCACCTGATCACTGCATGACAGCCACGTGATCAGTGCCTGCTGAGGTGCGGGATCAGCGCCTCAGCTGCCTGATAATCGCCAGCTGGGCCGCAGGATTCATGCCTGCTCAGCTGCCTGATAATCGCCAGCTGGGCCGCAGGATTCATGCCTGCTCAGCTGCCTGATAATCGCCAGCTGGGCCGCAGGATTCATGCCTGCTCAGCTGCCTGATAATCGCCAGCTGGGCCGCAGGATTCATGCCTGCTCAGCTGCCTGATAATCGCCAGCTGGGCCGCAGGATTCATGCCTGCTCAGCTGCCTGATAATCCCAGCTGGGCCGCAGGATTCATGCCTGCTCAGCTGCCTGATAATCGCCAGCTGGGCCGCAGGATTCATGCCTGCTCTGCCTGATAATCGCCAGCTGGGCCGCAGGATTCATGCCTGCTCAGCTGCTTGATTCTTGCCTGCTGAGGCACATGATCCGTGCAGGAGAGCTACCTGATCAGCACATGAGCAGTCACATGATCAGAGCCTCTCAGTCACCTGATCACTGCATGACAGGCACGTGATCAGTGCCTGCTGAGGTGCGGGATCAGCGCCTGCTCAGCTGCCTGATAATCGCCAGCTGGGCCGCAGGATTCACACCTGCTCAGCTGCCTGATAATCGCCAGCTGGGCCGCAGGATTCATGCCTGCTCAGCTGCCTGATAATCAGCTGGGCCGCAGGATTCATGCCTGCTCAGCTGCCTGATAATCGCCAGCTGCCGCAGTTCATGCCTGCTCAGCTGCCTGATAATCGCCAGCTGGGCCGCAGGATTCATGCCTGCTCAGCTGCCTGATAATCGCCAGCTGGGCCGCAGGATTCATGCCTGCTCAGCTGCCTGATAATCGCCAGCTGGGCCGAGTTCATGCCTGCTCAGCTGCCTGATAATCGCCAGCTGGGCCGCAGGATTCATGCCTGCTCAGCTGCCTGATAATCGCCAGCTGGGCCGCAGGATTCATGCCTGCTCAGCTGCCTGATAATCGCCAGCTGGGCCGCAGGATTCATGCCTGCTCAGCTGCCTGATAATCGCCAGCTGGGCCGCAGGATTCATGCCTGCTCAGCTGCCTGATAATCCCAGCTGGGCCGCAGGATTCATGCCTGCTCAGCTGCCTGATAATCGCCAGCTGGGCCGCAGGATTCATGCCTGCTCAGCTGCCTGATAATCGCCAGCTGGGCCGCAGGATTCCTGCTCAGCTGCCTGATAATCGCCAGCTGGGCCGCAGGATTCATGCCTGCTCAGCTGCCTGATGTCCGCCAGCTGGGCCGCAGGATTCATGCCTGCTCAGCTGCCTGATAATCGCCAGCTGGGCCGCAGGATTCATGCCTGCTCAGCTGCCTGATAATCGCCAGCTGGGCCGCAGGATTCATGCCTGCTCAGCTGCCTGATAATCGCCAGCTGGGCCGCAGGATTCATGCCTGCTCAGCTGCCTGATAATCGCCAGCTGGGCCGCAGGATTCATGCCTGCTCAGCTGCCTGATAATCGCCAGCTGGGCCGCAGGATTCATGCCTGCTCAGCTGCTTGATTCTTGCCTGCTGAGGCACATGATCCGTGCAGGAGAGCTACCTGATCAGCACATGAGCAGTCACATGATCAGCGCCTCTCAGTCACCTGATCACTGCATGACAGGCACGTGATCAGTGCCTGCTGAGGTGCGGGATCAGCGCCTGCTCAGCTGCCTGATAATCGCCAGCTGGGCCGCAGGATTCATGCCTGCTCAGCTGCCTGATAATCGCCAGCTGGGCCGCAGGATTCATGCCTGCTCAGCTGCCTGATAATCGCCAGCTGGGCCGCAGGATTCATGCCTGCTCAGCTGCCTGATAATCGCCAGCTGGGCCGCAGGATTCATGCCTGCTCAGCTGCCTGATAATCGCCAGCTGGGCCGCAGGATTCATGCCTGCTCAGCTGCCTGATACTCGCCAGCTGGGCCGCAGGATTCATGCCTGCTCAGCTGCCTGATAGCAGCTGAGCTGATCATGCAGGAGAGCTGCCTGATCAGCACATGAGCAGTCGCATGATCAGCGCCTCTCAGTCACCTGATCACTGCATGACAGGCACGTGATCAGTGCCAGCTGAGGTGCAGGATCAGCGCCTGCTCAGCTGCCTGATAATCGCCAGCTGGGCCGCAGGATTCATGCCTGCTCAGCTGCCTGATAATCGCCAGCTGGGCCGCAGGATTCATGCCTGCTCAGCTGCCTGATAATCGCCAGCTGGGCCGCAGGATTCATGCCTGCTCAGCTGCCTGATAATCGCCAGCTGGGCCGCAGGATTCATGCCTGCTCAGCTGCCTGATAATCGCCAGCTGGGCCGCAGGATTCATGCCTGCTCAGCTGCCTGATGTGCCAGCTGGGCCGCAGGATTCATGCCTGCTCAGCTGCTTTCTTGCCTGCTGAGGCACATGATCCGTGCAGGAGAGCTGCCTGATCAGCACATGAGCAGTCACATGATCAGCTCTCAGTCACCTGATCACTGCATGACAGCCACGTGATCAGTGCCTGCTGAGTGCGGGATCAGCGCCTGCTCAGCTGCCTGATAATCGCCAGCTGGGCCGCAGGATTCATGCCTGCTCAGCTGCCTGATAATCGCCAGCTGGGCCGCAGGATTCATGCCTGCTCAGCTGCCTGATAATCGCCAGCTGGGCCGCAGGATTCATGCCTGCTCAGCTGCCTGATTCTTGCCAGCTGGGCCACATGATCCATGCAGGAGAGCTGCCTGATCAGCACATGAGCAGTCACATGATCAGCGCCTCTCAGTCACCTGATCACTGCATGACAGGCACGTGATCACGCTGAGATGGGATCAGCCTGCTCAGCTGCCTGATAATCGCCAGCTGGGCCGCAGGATTCATGCCTGCTCAGCTGCCTGATAATCGCCAGCTGGGCCGCAGGATTCATGCCTGCTCAGCTGCCTGATAATCGCCAGCTGGGCCGCAGGATTCATGCCTGCTCAGCTGCCTGATAATCGCCAGCTGGGCCGCAGGATTCATGCCTGCTCAGCTGCCTGATAATCGCCAGCTGGGCCGCAGGATTCATGCCTGCTCAGCTGCCTGATAATCGCCAGCTGGGCCGCAGGATTCATGCCTGCTCAGCTGCCTGATAATCGCCAGCTGGGCCGCAGGATTCATGCCTGCTCAGCTGCCTGATAATCGCCAGCTGGGCCGCAGGATTCATGCCTGCTCAGCTGCCTGATAATCGCCAGCTGGGCCGCAGGATTCATGCCTGCTCAGCTGCATAATCGCCAGCTGGGCCGCAGGATTCATGCCTGCTCAGCTGCCTGATAATCGCCAGCTGGGCGCAGATTCATGCCTGCTCAGCTGCCTAGCGCTTTCTTGCTGATCACCTGATCCGTGCAGGAGAGCTACCTGATCAGCACATGAGCAGTCGCATGATCAGCGCCTCTCAGTCACCTGATCACTGCATGACAGCCACGTGATCAGTGCCTGCTGGTGCGGGATCATGCCTGCTCAGCTGCCTGATAATCGCCAGCTGGGCCGCAGGATTCATGCCTGCTCAGCTGCCTGATAATCGCCAGCTGGGCCGCAGGATTCATGCCTGCTCAGCTGCCTGATAATCGCCAGCTGGGCCGCAGGATTCATGCCTGCTCAGCTGCTTGATTCTTGCCAGCTGAGGCGCATGATCCGTGCAGGAGAGCTGCCTGATCAGCACATGAGCAGTCACATGATCAGCGCCTCTCAGTCACCTGATCACTGCATGACAGGCACGTGATCATGCCTGCTGAGGTGCGGGATCAGCGCCTGCTCAGCTGCCTGATAATCGCCAGCTGGGCCGCAGGATTCATGCCTGCTCAGCTGCCTGATAATCGCCAGCTGGGCCGCAGGATTCATGCCTGCTCAGCTGCCTGATAATCGCCAGCTGGGCAGGATTCATGCCTGCTCAGCTGCCTGATAATCGCCAGCTGGGCCGCAGGATTCATGCCTGCTCAGCTGCCTGATTATCGCCAGCTGGGCCGCAGGATTCATGCCTGCTTAGCTGCCTGATAACCGCCAGCTGGGCCGCAGGATTCATGCCTGCTCAGCTGCCTGATAATCGCCATCTGGGCCGCAGGATTCATGCCTGCTCAGCTGCCTGATAACGCCAGCTGGGCCGCAGGATTCATGCCTGCTCAGCTGCTGATAATCGCCAGCTGGGCCGCAGGATTCATGCCTGCTCAGCTGCCTGATGTCGCAGCTGGGCCGCAGGATTCATGCCTGCTCAGCTGCCTGATAATCGCCAGCTGGGCCGCAGGATTCATGCCTGCTCAGCTGCCTGATAATGCCAGCTGGGCCGCAGGATTCATGCCTGCTCAGCTGCCTGATAATCGCCAGCTGGGCCGCAGGATTCATGCCTGCTCAGCTGCCTGATAATCGCCAGCTGGGCCGCAGGATTCATGCCTGCTCAGCTGCCTGATAATCGCCAGCTGGGCCGCAGGATTCATGCCTGCTCAGCTGCCTGATAATCCGCCAGCTGCCGCAGGATTCATGCCTGCTCAGCTGCCTGATAATCGCCAGCTGGGCCGCAGGATTCATGCCTGCTCAGCTGCTTGATCTTGCCTGCTGGGCCATGATCCGTGCAGGAGAGCTACCTGATCAGCACATGAGCAGTCACATGATCAGCGCCTCAGTCACCTGATCACTGCATGACAGCCACGTGATCAGTGCCTGCTGGGGTGCGGGATCAGCGCCTGCTCAGCTGCCTGATAATCGCCAGCTGGGCCGCAGGATTCATGCCTGCTCAGCTGCCTGATAATCGCCAGCTGGGCCGCAGGATTCATGCCTGCTCAGCTGCCTGATAATCGCCAGCTGGGCAGGATTCATGCCTGCTCAGCTGCCTGATCCGCCAGCTGGGCCGCAGGATTCCTGCTCAGCTGCCTGATAATCGCCAGCTGGGCCGCGGGATTCATGCCTGCTCAGCTGCCTGATAATCGCCAGCTGGGCCGCAGGATTCATGCCTGCTCAGCTGCCTGATAATCGCCAGCTGGGCCGCAGGATTCATACCTGCTCAGCTGCCTGATAATCGCCAGCTGGGCCGCAGGATTCATGCCTGCTCAGCTGCTTGATTCTTGCCTGCTGAGGCACATGATCCGTGCAGGAGAGCTACCTGATCAGCACATGAGCAGTCACATGATCAGCGCCTCTCAGTCACCTGATCACTGCATGCAGGCACGTGATCAGTGCCTGCTGAGGTGCGGGATCAGCGCCTGCTCAGCTGCCTGATAATCGCCAGCTGGGCCGCAGGATTCATGCCTGCTCAGCTGCCTGATAATCGCCAGCTGGGCCGCAGGATTCATGCCTGCTCAGCTGCCTGATAATCGCCAGCTGGGCCGCAGGATTCATGCCTGCTCAGCTGCCTGATAATCGCCAGCTGGGCCGCAGGATTCATGCCTGCTCAGCTGCCTGATAATCGCCAGCTGGGCCGCAGGATTCATGCCTGCTCAGCTGCCTGATAATCGCCAGCTGGGCCGCAGGATTCATGCCTGCTCAGCTGCCTGATAATCGCCAGCTGGGCCGCAGGATTCATGCCTGCTCAGCTGCCTGATAATCGCCAGCTGGGCCGCAGGATTCATGCCTGCTCAGCTGCCTGATAATCGCCAGCTGGGCCGCAGGATTCATGCCTGCTCAGCTGCCTGATAATCGCCAGCTGGGCCGCAGGATTCATGCCTGCTCAGCTGCCTGATGCCAGCTGGGCCGCAGGATTCATGCCTGCTCAGCTGCCTGATAATCGCCAGCTGGGCCGCAGGATTCATGCCTGCTCAGCTGCCTGATAATCGCCAGCTGGGCCGCGGGATTCATGCCTGCTCAGCTGCCTGATAACCGCCTGCTGGGCCGCAGGATTCATGCCTGCTCAGCTGCCTGATAATCGCCAGCTGGGCAGGATTCATGCCTGCTCAGCTGCCTGATAATCGCCAGCTGGGCCGCAGGATTCATGCCTGCTCAGCTGCCTGATAATCGCCAGCTGGGCCGCAGGATTCATGCCTGCTCAGCTGCCTGATAATGTCGCCAGCTGGGCCGCAGGATTCATGCCTGCTGAGCTGCCTGATAATCGCCAGCTGGGCCGCAGGATTCATGCCTGCTCAGCTGCCTGATAATCGCCAGCTGGGCCGCAGGATTCATGCCTGCTCAGCTGCCTGATAATCGCCAGCTGAGCCACAGGATTCATGCCTGCTCAGCTGCCTGATAATCGCCAGCTGGGCCGCAGGATTCATGCCTGCTCAGCTGCTTGATAATCGCCAGCTGGGCCGCAGTTCATGCCTGCTCAGCTGCCTGATAAGCCAGCTGGGCCAGGATTCATGCCTGCTCAGCTGCCTGATAATCGCCAGCTGGGCCGCAGGATTCATGCCTGCTCAGCTGCCTGATAATCGCCAGCTGGGCCGCAGGATTCATGCCTGCTCAGCTGCCTGATAATCGCCAGCTGGGCCGCAGGATTCATGCCTGCTCAGCTGCTTGATTCTTGCCTGCTGAGGCACATGATCCGTGCAGGAGAGCTACCTGATCAGCACATGAGCAGTCACATGATCAGCGCCTCTCAGTCACCTGATCACTGCATGACAGGCACGTGATCAGTGCCTGCTGAGGTGCGGGATCAGCGCCTGCTCAGCTGCCTGATAATCGCCAGCTGGGCCGCAGGATTCATGCCTGCTCAGCTGCCTGATAATCGCCAGCTGGGCCGCAGGATTCATGCCTGCTCAGCTGCCTGATAATCGCCAGCTGGGCCGCAGGATTCATGCCTGCTCAGCTGCCTGATAATCGCCAGCTGGGCCGCAGGATTCATGCCTGCTCAGCTGCCTGATAATCGCCAGCTGGGCCGCAGGATTCATGCCTGCTCAGCTGCCTGATAATCGCCAGCTGGGCCGCAGGATTCATGCCTGCTCAGCTGCCTGATAATCGCCAGCTGGGCCGCAGGATTCATGCCTGCTCAGCTGCCTGATAATCGCCAGCTGGGCCGCAGGATTCATGCCTGCTCAGCTGCTTGATTCTGCCAGGCATGATCATGCAGGCTCAGCTGCCTGATCAGCACATGAGCAGTCCATGATCAGCCTGCTCAGTCACCTGATCACTGCATGACAGGCACCTGATCAGTGCCTGCTGGGCCGGGATTCATGCCTGCTCAGCTGCCTGATAATCGCCAGCTGGGCCGCAGGATTCATGCCTGCTCAGCTGCCTGATAATCGCCAGCTGGGCCGCAGGATTCATGCCTGCTCAGCTGCCTGATAACGCCAGCTGGGCCGCAGGATTCATGCCTGCTCAGCTGCCTGATAATCGCCAGCTGGGCCGCAGGATTCATGCCTGCTCAGCTGCCTGATAATCGCCAGCTGGGCCGCAGGATTCATGCCTGCTCAGCTGCCTGATAATCGCCAGCTGGGCCGCAGGATTCATGCCTGCTCAGCTGCCTGATAATCGCCAGCTGGGCCGCAGGATTCATGCCTGCTCAGCTGCTTGATTCTTGCCTGCTGAGGCACATGATCCGTGCAGGAGAGCTACCTGATCAGCACATGAGCAGTCACATGATCAGTGCCTCTCAGTCACCTGATCACTGCATGACAGGCACGTGATCAGTGCCTGCTGAGGTGCGGGATCAGCGCCTGCTCAGCTGCCTGATAATCGCCAGCTGGGCCGCAGGATTCATGCCTGCTCAGCTGCCTGATAATCGCCAGCTGGGCCGGGATTCATGCCTGCTCAGCTGCCTGATAATCGCCAGCTGGGCCGCAGGATTCATGCCTGCTCAGCTGCCTGATAATCCCAGCTGGGCCGCAGGATTCATGCCTGCTCAGCTGCCTGATAATCCCAGCTGGGCCGCAGGATTCATGCCTGCTCAGCTGCCTGATAATCGCCAGCTGGGCCGCGGGATTCATGCCTGCTCAGCTGCCTGATACTCGCCAGCTGAGGCATGATTCATGCAGGAGAGCTACCTGATCAGCACATGAGCAGTCACATGATCAGCGCCTCTCAGTCACCTGATCACTGCATGACAGGCTGCCTGATAAGCGCCAGCTGGGCCGCGGGATCAGCGCCTGCTCAGCTGCCTGATAATCGCCAGCTGGGCCGCAGGATTCATGCCTGCTCAGCTGCCTGATAATCGCCAGCTGGGCCGCAGGATTCATGCCTGCTCAGCTGCCTGATAATCGCCAGCTGGGCCGCAGGATTCATGCCTGCTCAGCTGCCTGATAATCGCCAGCTGGGCCGCAGGATTCATGCCTGCTCAGCTGCCTGATAATCGCCAGCTGGGCCGCAGGATTCATGCCTGCTCAGCTGCCTGATAATCGCCAGCTGGGCCGCAGGATTCATGCCTGCTCAGCTGCCTGATTCTTGCCAGCTGAGGCACATGATCCGTGCAGGAGAGCCTGATCAGCACATGAGCAGTCACAGATCAGCGCCTCTCATCACCTGATCACTGCATGACAGGCACGTGATCAGTGCCTGCTGAGGTGCGGGATCAGAGCCTGCTCAGCTGCCTGATAATCGCCAGCTGGGCCGCAGGATTCATGCCTGCTCAGCTGCCTGATAATCGCCAGCTGGGCCGCAGGATTCATGCCTGCTCAGCTGCCTGTTAATCGCCAGCTGGGCCGCAGGATTCATGCCTGCTCAGCTGCCTGATAATCGCCAGCTGGGCCGCAGGATTCATGCCTGCTCACCTGCCTGATAATCGCCAGCTGGGCCGCAGGATTCATGCCTGCTCAGCTGCCTGATTCTTGCCTGCTGAGGCACATGATCCGTGCAGGAGAGCTACCTGATCAGCACATGAGCAGTCACATGATCAGCGCCTCTCAGTCACTGATCACTGCATGACAGGCACGTGATCAGTGCCTGCTGATGCGGGATCAGCCTGCTCAGCTGCCTGATCCGCCAGCTGGCCGCAGGATTCATGCCTGCTCAGCTGCCTGATAATCGCCAGCTGGGCCGCAGGATTCATGCCTGCTCAGCTGCCTGATAATCGCCAGCTGGGCCGCAGGATTCATGCCTGCTCAGCTGCCTGATAATCGCCAGCTGGGCCGCAGGATTCATGCCTGCTCAGCTGCCTGATAATCGCCAGCTGGGCCGCAGGATTCATGCCTGCTCAGCTGCCTGATAATCGCCAGCTGGGCCCCAGGATTCATGCCTGCTCAGCTGCCTGATAATCGCCAGCTGGGCCGCAGGATTCATGCCTGCTCAGCTGCTTGATTCTTGCCTGCTGAGGCACATGATCCGTGCAGGAGAGCTACCCGATCAGCACATGAGCAGTCACATGATCAGCGCCTCTCAGTCACCTGATCACTGCATGACAGGCACGTGATCAGTGCCTGCTGGGGTGCAGGATCAGCGCCTGCTCAGCTGCCTGATAATCGCCAGCTGGGCCGCAGGATTCATGCCTGCTCAGCTGCCTGATAATCGCCAGCTGGGCCGCAGGATTCATGCCTGCTCAGCTGCCTGATAATCGCCAGCTGGGCCGCAGGATTCATGCCTGCTCAGCTGCCTGATAATCGCCAGCTGGGCCGCAGGATTCATGCCTGCTCAGCTGCCTGATAATCGCCAGCTGGGCCGCAGGATTCATGCCTGCTCAGCTGCCTGATAATCGCCAGCTGGGCCGCAGGATTCATGCCTGCTCAGCTGCCTGATAATCGCCAGCTGGGCCGCAGGATTCATGCCTGCTCAGCTGCCTGATAATCGCCAGCTGGGCCGCAGGATTCATGCCTGCTCAGCTGCCTGATAATCGCCAGCTGGGCCGCAGGATTCATGCCTGCTCAGCTGCCTGATAATCGCCAGCTGGGCCGGGATTCATGCCTGCTCAGCTGCCTGATAACCGCAGCTGGGCCGCAGGATTCATGCCTGCTCAGCTGCCTGATAATCGCCAGCTGGGCCGCAGGATTCATGCCTGCTCAGCTGCCTGATAATCGCCAGCTGGGCCGCAGGATTCATGCCTGCTCAGCTGCCTGATAATCGCCAGCTGGGCCGCAGGATTCATGCCTGCTCAGCTGCCTGATAATCGCCAGCTGGGCCGCAGGATTCATGCCTGCTCAGCTGCCTGATAATCGAGCTGGGCCGCAGGATTCATGCCTGCTCAGCTGCCTGATAATCGCCAGCTGGGGCAGGATTCATGCCTGCTCAGCTGCCTGATAATCGCCAGCTGGGCCGCAGGATTCATGCCTGCTCAGCTGCCTGATAATCGCCAGCTGGGCCGGGATTCATGCCTGCTCAGCTGCCTGATAATCGCCAGCTGGGCCGCAGGATTCATGCCTGCTCAGCTGCCTGATAATCGCCAGCTGGGCCGCAGGATTCATGCCTGCTCAGCTGCCTGATAATCGCCAGCTGGGCCGCAGGATTCATGCCTGCTCAGCTGCCTGATAATCGCCAGCTGGGCAGGATTCATGCCTGCTCAGCTGCCTGATAATCGCCAGCTGGGCCGCAGGATTCATGCCTGCTCAGCTGCCTGATAATCGCCAGCTGGGCCGCAGGATTCATGCCTGCTCAGCTGCCTGATAATCGCCAGCTGGGCCGCAGGATTCATGCCTGCTCAGCTGCCTGATTCTTGCCTGCTGGGGCGCATGATCCGTGCAGGAGAGCTACCTGATCAGCACATGAGCAGTCACATGATCAGCGCCTCTCAGTCACCTGATCACTGCATGACAGGCACGTGATCAGTGCCTGCTGAGGTGCAGGATCAGCGCCTGCTCAGCTGCCTGATAATCGCCAGCTGGGCCGCAGGATTCATGCCTGCTCAGCTGCCTGATAATCGCCAGCTGGGCCGCAGGATTCATGCCTGCTCAGCTGCCTGATAATCGCCAGCTGGGCCGCAGGATTCATGCCTGCTCAGCTGCCTGATAATCGCCAGCTGGGCCGCAGGATTCATGCCTGCTCAGCTGCCTGATAATCGCCAGCTGGGCCGCAGGATTCATGCCTGCTCAGCTGCCTGATAATCGCCAGCTGGGCCGCAGGATTCATGCCTGCTCAGCTGCCTGATAATCGCCAGCTGGGCCGCAGGATTCATGCCTGCTCAGCTGCCTGATAATGCCAGCTGGGCCGCAGGATTCATGCCTGCTCAGCTGCCTGATAATCGCCAGCTGGGCCGCAGGATTCATGCCTGCTCAGCTGCTTGATTCTTGCCTGCTGAGGCACATGATCCGTGCAGGAGCTACCTGATCAGCACGAGCAGTCACATGATCAGCGCCTCTCAGTCACCTGATCACTGCATGACAGCCACGTGATCAGTGCCTGCTGAGCCGGGATTCAGCCTGCTCAGCTGCCTGATAATCGCCAGCTGGGCCGCAGGATTCATGCCTGCTCAGCTGCCTGATAATCGCCAGCTGGGCCGCAGGATTCATGCCTGCTCAGCTGCCTGATAATCGCCAGCTGGGCCGCAGGATTCATGCCTGCTCAGCTGCCTGATAATCGCCAGCTGGGCCGCAGGATTCATGCCTGCTCAGCTGCCTGATAATCGCCAGCTGGGCCGCAGGATTCATGCCTGCTCAGCTGCCTGATTCTTGCCTGCTGAGGCACATGATCCGTGCCTGGAGAGCTACCTGATCAGCACATGAGCAGTCACATGATCAGCGCCTCTCAGTCACCTGATCACTGCATGACAGCCACGTGATCAGTGCCTGCTGGGTGCAGGGATCAGCGCCTGCTCAGCTGCCTGATAATCGCCAGCTGGGCCGCAGGATTCATGCCTGCTCAGCTGCCTGATAATCGCCAGCTGGGCCGCAGGATTCATGCCTGCTCAGCTGCCTGATAATCGCCAGCTGGGCCGCAGGATTCATGCCTGCTCAGCTGCCTGATAACGCCAGCTGGGCCGCAGGATTCATGCCTGCTCAGCTGCCTGATAATCCCAGCTGGGCCGCAGGATTCATGCCTGCTCAGCTGCCTGATAATCGCCAGCTGGGCCGCAGGATTCATGCCTGCTCAGCTGCCTGATTCTTGCCAGCTGAGGCACATGATCCGTGCAGGAGAGCTACCTGATCAGCACATGAGCAGTCACATGATCAGCGCCTCTCAGTCACCTGATCACTGCATGCAGCACGTGATTGCCTGCTGGGTGGGGATCAGCGCCTGCTCAGCTGCCTGATAATCGCCAGCTGGGCCGCAGGATTCATGCCTGCTCAGCTGCCTGATAATCGCCAGCTGGGCCGCAGGATTCATGCCTGCTCAGCTGCCTGATAATCGCCAGCTGGGCCGCAGGATTCATGCCTGCTCAGCTGCCTGATAATCGCCAGCTGGGCCGCAGGATTCATGCCTGCTCAGCTGCCTGATAATCGCCAGCTGGGCCGCAGGATTCATGCCTGCTCAGCTGCCTGATAATGCCAGCTGGGCCGCAGGATTCATGCCTGCTCAGCTGCCTGATAATCGCCAGCTGGGCCGGGATTCATGCCTGCTCAGCTGCCTGATAATCGCCAGCTGGGCCGCAGGATTCATGCCTGCTCAGCTGCCTGATAACCGCCAGCTGTTCCGCAGGATTCATGCCTGCTCAGCTGCCTGATAATCGCCAGCTGGGCCGCAGGATTCATGCCTGCTCAGCTGCCTGATAATCGCCAGCTGGGCCGCAGGATTCATGCCTGCTCAGCTGCCTGATAATCGCCAGCTGGGCCGCAGGATTCATGCCTGCTCAGCTGCCTGATAATCGCCAGCTGGGCCGCAGGATTCATGCCTGCTCAGCTGCTTGATTCTTGCCTGCTGAGGCACATGATCCGTGCAGGAGAGCTACCTGATCAGCACATGAGCAGTCACATGATCAGAGCCTCTCAGTCACCTGATCACTGCATGACAGGCACGTGATCAGTGCCTGCTGGGTGCGGGATCAGCGCCTGCTCAGCTGCCTGATAATCGCCAGCTGGGCCGCAGGATTCATGCCTGCTCAGCTGCCTGATAATCGCCAGCTGGGCCGCAGGATTCATGCCTGCTCAGCTGCCTGATAATCGCCAGCTGGGCCGCGGGATTCATGCCTGCTCAGCTGCCTGATAATCGCCAGCTGGGCCGCAGGATTCATGCCTGCTCAGCTGCCTGATAATCGCCAGCTGGGCCGCAGGATTCATGCCTGCTCAGCTGCCTGATAATCGCCAGCTGGGCCGCGGGATTCATGCCTGCTCAGCTGCCTGATAATCGCCAGCTGGGCCGCAGGATTCATGCCTGCTCAGCTGCCTGATAATCGCCAGCTGGGCCGCAGGATTCATGCCTGCTCAGCTGCTTGATTCTTGCTGCCTGCTGGGCCGCATGATCCGTGCAGGAGAGCTACCTGATCAGCACATGAGCAGTCACATGATCAGCCTCTCAGTCACCTGATCACTGCATGACAGCCACGTGATCAGTGCCTGCTGGTGCGGGATCAGCGCCTGCTCAGCTGCCTGATAATCGCCAGCTGGGCCGCGGGATTCATGCCTGCTCAGCTGCCTGATAATCGCCAGCTGGGCCGCAGGATTCATGCCTGCTCAGCTGCCTGATAATCGCCAGCTGGGCCGCGGGATTCATGCCTGCTCAGCTGCCTGATAATCGCCAGCTGGGCCGCAGGATTCATGCCTGCTCAGCTGCCTGATAATCGCCAGCTGGGCCGCAGGATTCATGCCTGCTCAGCTGCCTTGATCTGCCAGCTGGGCCGCAGGATTCATGCCTGATAGCTGCCTGATCAGCACATGAGCAGTCACATGATCATGCCTCTCATGCCTGATCACTGCCCTGGCCGTGATCAGTGCCTGCTGAGCCGCGGGATCAGCGCCTGCTCAGCTGCCTGATAATCGCCAGCTGGGCCGCAGGATTCATGCCTGCTCAGCTGCCTGCTGATAATCGCCAGCTGGGCCGCAGGATTCATGCCTGCTCAGCTGCCTGATAATCGCCAGCTGGGCCGCAGGATTCATGCCTGCTCAGCTGCCTGATAATCGCCAGCTGGGCCGCAGGATTCATGCCTGCTCAGCTGCCTGATAATCGCCAGCTGGGCCGCAGGATTCATGCCTGCTCAGCTGCCTGATAATCGCCAGCTGGGCCGCAGGATTCATGCCTGCTCAGCTGCCTGATGCCATGGGCCGCAGGATTCATGCCTGCTCAGCTGCCTGATAATCGCCAGCTGGGCCGCAGGATTCATGCCTGCTCAGCTGCCTGATAATCGCCAGCTGGGCCGCAGGATTCATGCCTGCTCAGCTGCCTGATAATCGCCAGCTGGGCCGCAGGATTCATGCCTGCTCAGCTGCCTGATAATCGCCAGCTGGGCCGCAGGATTCATGCCTGCTCAGCTGCTTGATTCTTGCCTGCTGAGGCACATGATCCGTGCAGGAGAGCTACCTGATCAGCACATGAGCAGTCACATGATCAGTGCCTCTCAGTCACCTGATCACTGCATGACAGGCACGTGATCAGTGCCTGCTGAGGTGCGGGATCAGCGCCTGCTCAGCTGCCTGATAACCGCCAGCTGGGCCGCAGGATTCACACCTGCTCAGCTGCCTGATAATCGCCAGCTGGGCCGCAGGATTCATGCCTGCTCAGCTGCCTGATGATCGCCAGCTGAGCCGCAGGATTCATGCCTGCTCAGCTGCCTGATAATCGCCAGCTGAGCCGCGGGATTCATGCCTGCTCAGCTGCCTGATAATCGCCAGCTGGGCCGCAGGATTCATGCCTGCTCAGCTGCCTGATAATCGCCAGCTGGGCCGCGGGATTCATGCCTGCTCAGCTGCCTGATAATCGCCAGCTGGGCCGCAGGATTCATGCCTGCTCAGCTGCCTGATAATCGCCAGCTGGGCCGCAGGATTCATGCCTGCTCAGCTGCCTGATAACCGCCAGCTGGGCAGGATTCATGCCTGCTCAGCTACCTGATAACCGTCAGCTGGGCCGCAGGATTCATGCCTGCTCAGCTGCCTGATAATCGCCAGCTGGGCCGCAGGATTCATGCCTGCTCAGCTGCCTGATACTCGCCAGTTGGGCCGCAGGATTCATGCCTGCTCAGCTGCCTGATAATCGCCAGCTGGGCCGCAGGATTCATGCCTGCTCAGCTGCCTGATAATCGCCAGCTGGGCCGCAGGATTCATGCCTGCTCAGCTGCTTGATTCTTGCCTGCTGAGGCGCATGATCCGTGCAGGAGAGCTACCTGATCAGCACATGAGCAGTCACATGATCAGCGCCTCTCAGTCACCTGATCACTGCATGACAGGCACGTGATCAGTGCCTGCTGAGGTGCGGGATCAGCGCCTGCTCAGCTGCCTGATAATCGCCAGCTGGGCCGCGGGATTCATGCCTGCTCAGCTGCCTGATAATCGCCAGCTGGGGATTCATGCCTGCTCAGCTGCCTGATAATCGCCAGCTGGGCCGCGGGATTCATGCCTGCTCAGCTGCCTGATAATCGCCAGCTGGGCCGCAGGATTCATGCCTGCTCAGCTGCCTGATAATCGCCAGCTGGGCCGCAGGATTCATGCCTGCTCAGCTGCCTGATAATCGCCAGCTGGGCCGCAGGATTCATGCCTGCTCAGCTGCCTGATAATCGCCAGCTGGGCCGCAGGATTCATGCCTGCTCAGCTGCCTGATAATCGCCAGCTGGGCCGCAGGATTCATGCCTGCTCAGCTGCTTGATTCTTGCCTGCTGAGGCACATGATCCGTGCAGGAGAGCTACCTGATCAGCACAAGCAGTCACATGATCAGCGCCTCAGTCACCTGATCACTGCATGACAGGCACGTGATCAGTGCCTGCTGGGTGCGGATCAGCGCCTGCTCAGCTGCCTGATAATCGCCAGCTGGGCCAGGATTCATGCCTGCTCAGCTGCCTGATAATCGCCAGCTGGGCCGCAGGATTCATGCCTGCTCAGCTGCCTGATAATCGCCAGCTGGGCCGCAGGATTCATGCCTGCTCAGCTGCCTGATAATCGCCAGCTGGGCAGGATTCATGCCTGCTCAGCTGCCTGATAACCGCCTGCTGGGCCGCAGGATTCATGCCTGCTCAGCTGCCTGATAATCGCCAGCTGGGCCGCAGGATTCATGCCTGCTCAGCTGCCTGATAATCGCCAGCTGGGCCGCAGGATTCATGCCTGCTCAGCTGCCTGATAATCGCCAGCTGGGC
The DNA here is from genome assembly GCF_032452875.1 of Bos javanicus. NCBI lineage: Eukaryota > Metazoa > Chordata > Mammalia > Artiodactyla > Bovidae > Bos > Bos javanicus. The sequence continues at coordinate 200,302 of NW_026893916.1, read as the reverse complement.
CGCAGGATTCATGCCTGCTCAGCTGCCTGATAATCGCCAGCTGGGCCGCAGGATTCATGCCTGCTCAGCTGCTTGATTCTTGCCTGCTGAGGCACATGATCCGTGCAGGAGAGCTACCTGATCAGCACATGAGCAGTCACATGATCAGCGCCTCTCAGTCACCTGATCACTGCATGACAGGCACGTGATCAGTGCCTGCTGAGTGCGGGATTCAGGCCTGCTCAGCTGCCTGATAATCGCCAGCTGGGCCGCAGGATTCATGCCTGCTCAGCTGCCTGATAATCGCCAGCTGGGCCGCAGGATTCATGCCTGCTCAGCTGCCTGATAATCGCCAGCTGGGCCGCAGGATTCATGCCTGCTCAGCTGCCTGATAATCGCCAGCTGGGCCGCAGGATTCATGCCTGCTCAGCTGCCTGATAATCGCCAGCTGGGCCCCAGGATTCATGCCTGCTCAGCTGCCTGGATAATCGCCAGCTGGGCCGCAGGATTCATGCCTGCTCAGCTGCCTGATAATCGCCAGCTGGGCCGCGGGATTCATGCCTGCTCAGCTGCCTGATAATCGCCAGCTGGGCCGCAGGATTCATGCCTGCTCAGCTGCCTGATAACGCCAGCTGGGCCGCAGGATTCATGCCTGCTCAGCTGCCTGATTCTCGCCAGCTGAGCCGCATGATCCGTGCCAGGAGAGCTACCTGATCAGCACATGAGCAGTCACAGGATCAGCGCCTCTCAGTCACTGATCACTGCATGACAGGCACGTGATCAGTGCCTGCTGGGCCGCGGGATTCATGCCTGCTCAGCTGCCTGGATAATCGCCAGCTGGGCCGCAGGATTCATGCCTGCTCAGCTGCCTGATAATCGCCAGCTGGGCCGCAGGATTCATGCCTGCTCAGCTGCCTGATAACCGCCAGCTGGGCCGCAGGATTCATGCCTGCTCAGCTGCCTGATAATCTCCAGCTGGGCCGCGGGATTCATGCCTGCTCAGCTGCCTGATAATCGCCAGCTGGGCCGCGGGATTCATGCCTGCTCAGCTGCCTGATAATCGCCAGCTGGGCCGCAGGATTCATGCCTGCTCAGCTGCCTGATAATCGCCAGCTGGGCCGCGGGATTCATGCCTGCTCAGCTGCCTGATAACCGTCAGCTGGGCCGCAGGATTCATGCCTGCTCAGCTGCCTGATAATCGCCAGCTGGGCCGCAGGATTCATGCCTGCTCAGCTGCCTGATATTCGCCAGCTGGGCCGCAGGATTCATGCCTGCTCAGCTGCCTGATAATCGCCAGCTGGGCCGCAGGATTCATGCCTGCTCAGCTGCCTGATAACGCCAGCTGGGCCGCAGGATTCATGCCTGCTCAGCTGCCTGATAATCGCCAGCTGGGCCGCAGGATTCATGCCTGCTCAGCTGCCTGATAATCGCCAGCTGGGCCGCAGGATTCATGCCTGCTCAGCTGCCTGATAACCGCCAGCTGGGCCGCAGGATTCATGCCTGCACAGCTGCCTGATAATCGCCAGCTGGGCCGCAGGATTCATGCCTGCTCAGCTGCCTGATAACCGCCAGCTGGGCCGCAGGATTCATGCCTGCTCAGCTGCCTGATAATCGCCAGCTGGGCCGCAGGATTCATGCCTGCTCAGCTGCCTGATAATCGCCAGCTGGGCCGCAGGATTCATGCCTGCTCAGCTGCCTGATAATCGCCAGCTGGGCCGCAGGATTCATGCCTGCTCAGCTGCCTGATAATCGCCAGCTGGGCCGCGGGATTCATGCCTGCTCAGCTGCTTGATTCTTGCCTGCTGAGGCACATGATCCGTGCAGGAGAGCTACCTGATCAGCACATGAGCAGTCACATGATCAGTGCCTCTCAGTCACCTGATCACTGCATGACAGGCACGTGATCAGTGCCTGCTGAGGTGCGGGATCAGCCTGCTCAGCTGCCTGATAATCGCCAGCTGGGCCGCAGGATTGCATGCCTGCTCAGCTGCCTGATAATCGCCAGCTGGGCCGCGGGATTCATGCCTGCTCAGCTGCCTGATAATCGCCAGCTGGGCCGCAGGATTCATGCCTGCTCAGCTGCCTGATTCTTGCCTGCTGAGGCACATGATCCGTGCAGGAGAGCTACCTGATCAGCACATGAGAAGTCACATGATCAGAGCCTCTCAGTCACCTGATCACTGCATGACAGGCACGTGATCAGTGCCTGCTGAGGTGCGGGATCAGCGCCTGCTCAGCTGCCTGATAATCGCCAGCTGGGCCGCAGGATTCATGCCTGCTCAGCTGCCTGATAATCGCCAGCTGGGCCGCAGGATTCATTCCTGCTCAGCTGCCTGATAACCGCCAGCTGGGCCGCGGGATTCATGCCTGCTCAGCTGCCTGATAATCGCCAGCTGGGCCGCGGGATTCATGCCTGCTCAGCTGCCTGATAATCGCCAGCTGGGCCGCAGGATCCGTGCAGGAGAGCTGCCTGATCAGCACATGAGCAGTCACATGATCAGCGCCTCTCAGTCACCTGATCACTGCATGACAGGCACGTGATCAGTGCCTGCTGAGGTGCGGGATCAGCGCCTGCTCAGCTGCCTGATAATCGCCAGCTGGGCCGCCGGATTCATGCCTGCTCAGCTGCCTGATAATCGCCAGCTGGGCCGCAGGATTCATGCCTGCTCAGCTGCCTGATATCCGCCAGCTGGGCCGCAGGATTCATGCCTGCTCAGCTGCCTGATAATCGCCAGCTGGGCCGCAGGATTCATGCCTGCTCAGCTGCCTGATAATCGCCAGCTGGGCCGCAGGATTCATGCCTGCTCAGCTGCCTGATAATCGCCAGCTGGGCCGCGGGATTCATGCCTGCTCAGCTGCCTGATAATCGCCAGCTGGGCCGCAGGATTCATGCCTGCTCAGCTGCCTGATAATCGCCAGCTGGGCCGCAGGATTCATGCCTGCTCAGCTGCCTGATAATCGCCAGCTGGGCCGCAGGATTCATGCCTGCTCAGCTGCCTGATAATCGCCAGCTGGGCCGCAGGATTCATGCCTGCTCAGCTGCCTGATAATCGCCAGCTGGGCCGCAGGATTCATGCCTGCTCAGCTGCCTGATAATCGCCAGCTGGGCCGCAGGATTCATGCCTGCTCAGCTGCCTGATTCTTGCCTGCTGAGGCACATGATCCGTGCAGGAGAGCTACCTGAGCAGCACATGAGCAGTCACATGATCAGCGCCTCTCAGTCACCTGATCACTGCATGACAGGCACGTGATCAGTGCCTGCTGAGGTGCGGGATCAGCGCCTGCTCAGCTGCCTGATAATCGCCAGCTGGGCCGCCGGATTCATGCCTGCTCAGCTGCCTGATATTCGCCAGCTGGGCCGCAGGATTCATGCCTGCTCAGCTGCCTGATAATCGCCAGCTGAGCCGCAGGATTCATGCCTGCTCATCTGCTTGATTCTTGCCTGCTGGGCACATGATCCGTGCAGGAGCTACCTGATCAGCACATGAGCAGTCACATGATCAGTGCCCTCAGTCACCTGCACTGCATGACAGGCACGATCAGTGCCTGCTGGGCCGCGGGATTCATGCCTGCTCAGCTGCCTGATAATCGCCAGCTGGGCCGCAGGATTCATGCCTGCTCAGCTGCCTGATAATCGCCAGCTGGGCCGCAGGATTCATGCCTGCTCAGCTGCCTGATAATCGCCAGCTGGGCCCCAGGATTCATGCCTGCTCAGCTGCCTGATAATCGCCAGCTGGGCCGCAGGATTCATGCCTGCTCAGCTGCTTGATTCTTGCCTGCTGAGGCACATGATCCGTGCAGGAGAGCTACCTGATCAGCACATGAGCAGTCACATGATCAGCGTCTCAGTCACCTGATCACTGCATGACAGGCACGTGAACAGTGCCTGCTGAGGTGCGGGATCAGCCTGCTCAGCTGCCTGATAATCGCCAGCTGGGCCGCAGGATTCATGCCTGCTCAGCTGCCTGATAATCGCCAGCTGGGCCGCAGGATTCATGCCTGCTCAGCTGCCTGATAATCGCCAGCTGGGCCGCAGGATTCATGCCTGCTCAGCTGCCTGATAATCGCCAGCTGGGCCGCAGGATTCATGCCTGCTCAGCTGCCTGATAATCGCCAGCTGGGCCGCAGTATTCATGCCTGCTCAGCTGCCTGATAATCGCCAGCTGGGCCGCGGGATTCATGCCTGCTCAGCTGCCTGATAATCGCCAGCTGGGCCACAGGATTCATGCCTGCTCAGCTGCCTGATAATCGCCAGCTGGGCCGCAGGATTCATGCCTGCTCAGCTGCTTGATAATTGCCAGCTGGGCCGCAGGATTCATGCCTGCTCAGCTGCCTGATAATCGCCAGCTGGGCCGCGGGATTCATGCCTGCTCAGCTGCCTGATAATCGCCAGCTGGGCCGCAGGATTCATGCCTGCTCAGCTGCCTGATAATCGCCAGCTGGGCCGCAGGATTCATGCCTGCTCAGCTGCTTGATTCTTGCCTGCTGAGGCACATGATCCGTGCAGGAGAGCTACCTGATCAGCACATGAGCAGTCACATGATCAGCGCCTCTCAGTCACCTGATCACTGCATGACAGGCACGTGATCAGTGCCTGCTGAGGTGCGGGATCAGCGCCTGCTCAGCTGCCTGATAATCGCCAGCTGGGCCGCAGGATTCATGCCTGCTCAGCTGCCTGATAATCGCCAGCTGGGCCGCAGGATTCATGCCTGCTCAGCTGCCTGATAATCGCCAGCTGGGCCGCAGGATTCATGCCTGCTCAGCTGCCTGATAACGCCAGCTGGGCCGCAGGATTCATGCCTGCTCAGCTGCCTGATAATCGCCAGCTGGGCCGCTGGATTCATGCCTGCTCAGCTGCCTGATAATCGCCAGCTGGGCCGCAGGATTCATGCCTGCTCAGCTGCCTGCTAATCGCCAGCTGGGCCGCAGGATTCATGCCTGCTCAGCTGCCTTATAATCGCCAGCTGGGCCGCAGGATTCATGCCTGCTCAGCTGCCTGATAATCGCCAGCTGGGCCGCAGGATTCATGCCTGCTAAGCTGCCTGATAACCGCCAGCTGGGCCGCAGGATTCATGCCTGCTCAGCTGCCTGATAATCGCCAGCTGGGCCGCAGGATTCATGCCTGCTCAGCTGCCTGATAATCGCCAGCTGGGCCGCAGGATTCATGCCTGCTCAGCTGCCTGATAATCGCCAGCTGGGCCGCAGGATTCATGCCTGCTCAGCTGCCTGATAATCGCCAGCTGGGCCGCAGGATTCATGCCTGCTCAGCTGCCTGATAATCGCCAGCTGGGCCGCAGGATTCATGCCTGCTCAGCTGCCTGATAATCGCCAGCTGGGCCGCAGGATTCATGCCTGCTCAGCTGCCTGATAATCGCCAGCTGGGCCGCAGGATTCATGCCTGCTCAGCTGCCTGATAATCGCCAGCTGGGCCGCAGGATTCATGCCTGCTCAGCTGCCTGATAATCGCCAGCTGGGCCGCAGGATTCATGCCTGCTCAGCTGCTTGATTCTTGCCTGCTGAGGCACATGATCCGTGCAGGAGAGCTACCTGATCAGCACATGAGCAGTCACATGATCAGCGCCTCTCAGTCACCTGATCACTGCATGACAGGCACGTGATCAGTGCCTGCTGAGGTGCGGGATCAGCGCCTGCTCAGCTGCCTGATAATCGCCAGCTGGGCCGCAGGATTCATGCCTGCTCAGCTGCCTGATAATCGCCAGCTGGGCCGCAGGATTCATGCCTGCTCAGCTGCCTGATAATCGCCAGCTGGGCCGCAGGATTCATGCCTGCTCAGCTGCCTGATAATCGCCAGCTGGGCCGCAGGATTCATGCCTGCTCAGCTGCCTGATAATCGCCAGCTGAGGCACATGATCCGTGCAGGAGAGCTACCTGATCAGCACTGAGAGTCACATGATCCGCCTCTCAGTCACCTGATCACTGCATCAGCACGTGATCAGTGCCTGCTGGGTGATCAGCCTGCTCAGCTGCCTGATAATCGCCAGCTGGGCCGCAGGATTCATGCCTGCTCAGCTGCCTGATAATCGCCAGCTGGGCCGCAGGATTCATGCCTGCTCAGCTGCCTGATAACGCCAGCTGGGCCGCAGGATTCATGCCTGCTCAGCTGCCTGATAACCGCCAGCTGGGCCGCAGGATTCATGCCTGCTCAGCTGCCTGATAATCGCCAGCTGGGCCGCAGGATTCATGCCTGCTCAGCTGCCTGATAATCGCCAGCTGGGCCGCAGGATTCATGCCTGCTCAGCTGCCTGATAATCGCCAGCTGGGCCGCAGGATTCATGCCTGCTCAGCTGCCTGATAATCGCCAGCTGGGCCGCAGGATTCATGCCTGCTCAGCTGCCTGATAATCGCCAGCTGGGCCGCAGGATTCATGCCTGCTCAGCTGCCTGATAATCGCCAGCTGGGCCGCAGGATTCATGCCTGCTCAGCTGCCTGATAATCGCCAGCTGGGCCGCAGGATTCATGCCTGCTCAGCTGCCTGATTCGCCAGCTGGGCGCAGTCACCTGCTCAGCTGCCTGATAAGCCACTGGGCCGCATGATCAGCCTCTCAGCGCCTGATCAATGCCAGCTGAGCCGGGATTCGCCTGCTCAGCTGCCTGATAATCGCCAGCTGGGCCGCAGGATTCATGCCTGCTCAGCTGCCTGATAATCGCCAGCTGGGCCGCAGGATTCATGCCTGCTCAGCTGCCTGATAATCGCCAGCTGGGCCGCAGGATTCATGCCTGCTCAGCTGCCTGATAATCGCCAGCTGGGCCGCAGGATTCATGCCTGCTCAGCTGCCTGATAATCGCCAGCTGGGCCGCAGGATTCATGCCTGCTCAGCTGCCTGATAATCGCCAGCTGGGCCGCATGCTGCTCAGCTGCCTGATCAGCTGTCACTGATAACCTGCACTGCATGGGCACGATCAGCTGATGCATCAGCCTGCTCAGCTGCCTGATAATCGCCAGCTGGGCCGCAGGATTCATGCCTGCTCAGCTGCCTGATAATCGCCAGCTGGGCCGCAGGATTCATGCCTGCTCAGCTGCCTGATAATCGCCAGCTGGGCCGCAGGATTCATGCCTGCTCAGCTGCCTGATAATCGCCAGCTGGGCCGCAGGATTCATGCCTGCTCAGCTGCTTGATTCTTGCCTGCTGAGGCACATGATCCGTGCAGGAGAGCTACCTGATCAGCACATGAGCAGTCACATGATCAGCGCCTCTCAGTCACCTGATCACTGCATGACAGGCACGTGATCAGTGCCTGCTGAGGTGCGGGATCAGCGCCTGCTCAGCTGCCTGATAATCGCCAGCTGGGCCGCAGGATTCATGCCTGCTCAGCTGCCTGATAATCGCCAGCTGGGCCGCAGGATTCATGCCTGCTCAGCTGCCTGATAACCGCCAGCTGGGCCGCAGGATTCATGCCTGCTCAGCTGCCTGATAACGCCAGCTGGGCCGCAGGATTCATGCCTGCTCAGCTGCCTGATAATCGCCAGCTGGGCCGCAGGATTCATGCCTGCTCAGCTGCCTGATAATCGCCAGCTGGGCCGCAGGATTCATGCCTGCTCAGCTGCCTGATAATCGCCAGCTGGGCCGCAGGATTCATGCCTGCTCAGCTGCCTGATAATCGCCAGCTGGGCCGCAGGATTCATGCCTGCTCAGCTGCCTGATAATCGCCAGCTGGGCCGCAGGATTCATGCCTGCTCAGCTGCCTGATCCGCCTGCTGGGCACATGATCCGTGCCCAGAGCTACCTGATCACGCATGACAGCCGCAGGCCTCTCAGTGCCTGATCACTGCATGCAGCCTGATAATCGCCAGCTGGGCCGCAGGATTCATGCCTGCTCAGCTGCCTGATAATCGCCAGCTGGGCCGCAGGATTCATGCCTGCTCAGCTGCCTGATAATCGCCAGCTGGGCCGCAGGATTCATGCCTGCTCAGCTGCCTGATAATCGCCAGCTGGGCCGCAGGATTCATGCCTGCTCAGCTGCCTGATAATCGCCAGCTGGGCCGCAGGATTCATGCCTGCTCAGCTGCTTGATTCTTGCCTGCTGAGGCACATGATCCGTGCAGGAGAGCTACCTGATCAGCACATGAGCAGTCACATGATCAGCGCTCAGTCACCTGATCACTGCATGACAGGCACGTGATCAGTGCCTGCTGAGGTGCGGGATCAGCGCCTGCTCAGCTGCCTGATAATCGCCAGCTGGGCCGCAGGATTCATGCCTGCTCAGCTGCCTGATAATCGCCAGCTGGGCCGCAGGATTCATGCCTGCTCAGCTGCCTGATAATCGCCAGCTGGGCCGCAGGATTCATGCCTGCTCAGCTGCCTGATAATCGCCAGCTGGGCCGCAGGATTCATGCCTGCTCAGCTGCCTGATAATCGCCAGCTGGGCCGCAGGATTCATGCCTGCTCAGCTGCCTGATAATCGCCAGCTGGGCCGCAGGATTCATGCCTGCTCAGCTGCCTGATAATCGCCAGCTGGGCCGCAGGATTCATGCCTGCTCAGCTGCCTGATAATCGCCAGCTGGGCCGCAGGATCATGCCTGCTCAGCTGCCTGATAATCGCCAGCTGGGCCGCAGGATTCATGCCTGCTCAGCTGCCTGATAATCGCCAGCTGGGCCGCAGGATTCATGCCTGCTCAGCTGCCTGATAATCGCCAGCTGGGCCGCAGGATTCATGCCTGCTCAGCTGCCTGATAATCGCCAGCTGGGCCGCAGGATTCATGCCTGCTCAGCTGCCTGATAATCGCCAGCTGGGCCGCAGGATTCATGCCTGCTCAGCTGCCTGATAATCGCCAGCTGGGCCGCAGGATTCATGCCTGCTCAGCTGCCTGATAATCGCCAGCTGGGCCGCAGGATTCATGCCTGCTCAGCTGCCTGATAATCGCCAGCTGGGCCGCAGGATTCATGCCTGCTCAGCTGCCTGATAATCGCCAGCTGGGCCGCAGGATTCATGCCTGCTCAGCTGCCTGATAATCGCCAGCTGGGCCGCAGGATTCATGCCTGCTCAGCTGCCTGATAATCGCCAGCTGGGCCGCAGGATTCATGCCTGCTCAGCTGCCTGATAATCGCCAGCTGGGCCGCAGGATTCATGCCTGCTCAGCTGCCTGATAATCGCCAGCTGGGCCGCAGGATTCATGCCTGCTCAGCTGCCTGATAATCGCCAGCTGGGCCGCAGGATTCATGCCTGCTCAGCTGCCTGATAATCGCCAGCTGGGCCGCAGGATTCATGCCTGCTCAGCTGCCTGATAATCGCCAGCTGGGCCGCAGGATTCATGCCTGCTCAGCTGCCTGATAATCGCCAGCTGGGCCGCAGGATTCATGCCTGCTCAGCTGCCTGATAATCGCCAGCTGGGCCGCAGGATTCATGCCTGCTCAGCTGCCTGATAATCGCCAGCTGGGCCGCAGGATTCATGCCTGCTCAGCTGCTTGATTCTTGCCTGCTGAGGCACAGATCCGTGCAGGAGAGCTACCTGATCAGCACATGAGCAGTCACTGATCAGCGCCTCTCAGTCACCTGATCACTGCATGACAGCACGTGATCAGTGCCTGCTGATGCGGGATCAGCGCCTGCTCAGCTGCCTGATAATCGCCAGCTGGGCCGCAGGATTCATGCCTGCTCAGCTGCCTGATAATCGCCAGCTGGGCCGCAGGATTCATGCCTGCTCAGCTGCCTGATAATCGCCAGCTGGGCCGCAGGATTCATGCCTGCTCAGCTGCCTGATAATCGCCAGCTGGGCCGCAGGATTCATGCCTGCTCAGCTGCCTGATAATCGCCAGCTGGGCCGCAGGATTCATGCCTGCTCAGCTGCCTGATAATCGCCAGCTGGGCCGCAGGATTCATGCCTGCTCAGCTGCCTGATAATCGCCAGCTGGGCCGCAGGATTCATGCCTGCTCAGCTGCCTGATAATCGCCAGCTGGGCCGCAGGATTCATGCCTGCTCAGCTGCCTGATAATCGCCAGCTGGGCCGCAGGATTCATGCCTGCTCAGCTGCCTGATAATCGCCAGCTGGGCCGCAGGATTCATGCCTGCTCAGCTGCCTGATAATCGCCAGCTGGGCCGCAGGATTCATGCCTGCTCAGCTGCCTGATAATCGCCAGCTGGGCCGCAGGATTCATGCCTGCTCAGCTGCCTGATAATCGCCAGCTGGGCCGCAGGATTCATGCCTGCTCAGCTGCCTGATAATCGCCAGCTGGGCCTCAGGATTCATGCCTGCTCAGCTGCTTGATTCTTGCCTGCTGAGGCACATGATCCGTGCAGGAGAGCTACCTGATCAGCACATGAGCAGTCACATGATCAGTGCCTCTCAGTCACCTGACTGCATGACAGGCACGTGATCAGTGCCTGCTGAGGTGCGGGATAAGCGCCTGCTCAGCTGCCTGATAATCGCCAGCTGGGCCGCAGGATTCATGCCTGCTAAGCTGCCTGATAATCGCCAGCTGGGCCGCAGGATTCATGCCTGCTCAGCTGCCTGATAATCGCCAGCTGGGCCGCAGGATTCATGCCTGCTCAGCTGCCTGATAATCGCCAGCTGGGCCGCAGGATTCATGCCTGCTCAGCTGCCTGATAATCGCCAGCTGGGCCGCAGGATTCATGCCTGCTCAGCTGCCTGATAATCGCCAGCTGGGCCGCAGGATTCATGCCTGCTCAGCTGCCTGATAATCGCCAGCTGGGCCGCAGGATTCATGCCTGCTCAGCTGCCTGATAATCGCCAGCTGGGCCGCAGGATTCATGCCTGCTCAGCTGCCTGATAATCGCCAGCTGGGCCGCAGGATTCATGCCTGCTCAGCTGCCTGATAATCGCCAGCTGGGCCGCAGGATTCATGCCTGCTCAGCTGCCTGATAATCGCCAGCTGGGCCGCAGGATTCATGCCTGCTCAGCTGCCTGATAATCGCCAGCTGGGCCGCAGGATTCATGCCTGCTCAGCTGCCTGATAATCGCCAGCTGGGCCGCAGGATTCATGCCTGCTCAGCTGCCTGATAATCGCCAGCTGGGCCGCAGGATTCATGCCTGCTCAGCTGCCTGATAATCGCCAGCTGGGCCGCAGGATTCATGCCTGCTCAGCTGCCTGATAATCGCCAGCTGGGCCGCAGGATTCATGCCTGCTCAGCTGCCTGATAATCGCCAGCTGGGCCGCAGGATTCATGCCTGCTCAGCTGCCTGATAATCGCCAGCTGGGCCGCAGGATTCATGCCTGCTCAGCTGCCTGATAATCGCCAGCTGGGCCGCAGGATTCATGCCTGCTCAGCTGCCTGATAATCGCCAGCTGGGCCGCAGGATTCATGCCTGCTCAGCTGCCTGATAATCGCCAGCTGGGCCGCAGGATTCATGCCTGCTCAGCTGCCTGATAATCGCCAGCTGGGCCGCAGGATTCATGCCTGCTCAGCTGCCTGATAATCGCCAGCTGGGCCGCAGGATTCATGCCTGCTCAGCTGCCTGATAATCGCCAGCTGGGCCGCAGGATTCATGCCTGCTCAGCTGCCTGATAATCGCCAGCTGGGCCGCAGGATTCATGCCTGCTCAGCTGCCTGATAATCGCCAGCTGGGCCGCAGGATTCATGCCTGCTCAGCTGCCTGATAATCGCCAGCTGGGCCGCAGGATTCATGCCTGCTCAGCTGCCTGATAATCGCCAGCTGGGCCGCAGGATTCATGCCTGCTCAGCTGCCTGATAATCGCCAGCTGGGCCGCAGGATTCATGCCTGCTCAGCTGCCTGATAATCGCCAGCTGGGCCGCAGGATTCATGCCTGCTCAGCTGCCTGATAATCGCCAGCTGGGCCGCAGGATTCATGCCTGCTCAGCTGCCTGATAATCGCCAGCTGGGCCGCAGGATTCATGCCTGCTCAGCTGCCTGATAATCGCCAGCTGGGCCGCAGGATTCATGCCTGCTCAGCTGCCTGATAATCGCCAGCTGGGCCGCAGGATTCATGCCTGCTCAGCTGCCTGATAATCGCCAGCTGGGCCGCAGGATTCATGCCTGCTCAGCTGCCTGATAATCGCCAGCTGGGCCGCAGGATTCATGCCTGCTCAGCTGCTTGATTCTTGCCTGCTGAGGCACATGATCCGTGCAGGAGAGCTACCTGATCAGCACATGAGCAGTCACATGATCAGCGCCTCTCAGTCACCTGATCACTGCATGACAGGCACGTGATCAGTGCCTGCTGAGGTGCGGGATCAGCGCCTGCTCAGCTGCCTGATAATCGCCAGCTGGGCCGCAGGATTCATGCCTGCTCAGCTGCCTGATAATCGCCAGCTGGGCCGCAGGATTCATGCCTGCTCAGCTGCCTGATAATCGCCAGCTGGGCCGCAGGATTCATGCCTGCTCAGCTGCCTGATAATCGCCAGCTGGGCCGCAGGATTCATGCCTGCTCAGCTGCCTGATAATCGCCAGCTGGGCCGCAGGATTCATGCCTGCTCAGCTGCCTGATAATCGCCAGCTGGGCCGCAGGATTCATGCCTGCTCAGCTGCCTGATAATCGCCAGCTGGGCCGCAGGATTCATGCCTGCTCAGCTGCCTGATAATCGCCAGCTGGGCCGCAGGATTCATGCCTGCTCAGCTGCCTGATAATCGCCAGCTGGGCCGCAGGATTCATGCCTGCTCAGCTGCCTGATAATCGCCAGCTGGGCCGCAGGATTCATGCCTGCTCAGCTGCCTGATAATCGCCAGCTGGGCCGCAGGATTCATGCCTGCTCAGCTGCCTGATAATCGCCAGCTGGGCCGCAGGATTCATGCCTGCTCAGCTGCTTGATTCTTGCCTGCTGAGGCACATGATCCGTGCAGGAGAGCTACCTGATCAGCACATGAGCAGTCACATGATCAGCGCCTCTCAGTCACCTGATCACTGCATGACAGGCACGTGATCAGTGCCTGCTGAGGTGCGGGATCAGCGCCTGCTCAGCTGCCTGATAATCGCCAGCTGGGCCGCAGGATTCATGCCTGCTCAGCTGCCTGATAATCGCCAGCTGGGCCGCAGGATTCATGCCTGCTCAGCTGCCTGATAATCGCCAGCTGGGCCGCAGGATTCATGCCTGCTCAGCTGCCTGATAATCGCCAGCTGGGCCGCAGGATTCATGCCTGCTCAGCTGCCTGATAATCGCCAGCTGGGCCGCAGGATTCATGCCTGCTCAGCTGCCTGATACGCCAGCTGGGCCGCAGGATTCATGCCTGCTCAGCTGCCTGATAATCGCCAGCTGGGCCGCAGGATTCATGCCTGCTCAGCTGCCTGATAATCGCCAGCTGGGCCGCAGGATTCATGCCTGCTCAGCTGCCTGATAATCGCCAGCTGGGCCGCAGGATTCATGCCTGCTCAGCTGCCTGATAATCGCCAGCTGGGCCGCAGGATTCATGCCTGCTCAGCTGCCTGATAATCGCCAGCTGGGCCGCAGGATTCATGCCTGCTCAGCTGCCTGATAATCGCCAGCTGGGCCGCAGGATTCATGCCTGCTCAGCTGCCTGATAATCGCCAGCTGGGCCGCAGGATTCATGCCTGCTCAGCTGCCTGATAATCGCCAGCTGGGCCGCAGGATTCATGCCTGCTCAGCTGCCTGATAATCGCCAGCTGGGCCGCAGGATTCATGCCTGCTCAGCTGCCTGATAACCGCCAGCTGGGCCGCATTCATGCCTGCTCAGCTGCCTGATAATCGCCAGCTGGGCCGCAGGATTCATGCCTGCTCAGCTGCCTGATAATCGCCAGCTGGGCCGCAGGATTCATGCCTGCTCAGCTGCCTGATAATCGCCAGCTGGGCCGCAGGATTCATGCCTGCTCAGCTGCCTGATAATCGCCAGCTGGGCCGCAGGATTCATGCCTGCTCAGCTGCCTGATAATCGCCAGCTGGGCCGCAGGATTCATGCCTGCTCAGCTGCCTGATAATCGCCAGCTGGGCCGCAGGATTCATGCCTGCTCAGCTGCCTGATAATCGCCAGCTGGGCCGCAGGATTCATGCCTGCTCAGCTGCCTGATAATCGCCAGCTGGGCCGCAGGATTCATGCCTGCTCAGCTGCCTGATAATCGCCAGCTGGGCCGCAGGATTCATGCCTGCTCAGCTGCCTGATAATCGCCAGCTGGGCCGCAGGATTCATGCCTGCTCAGCTGCTCTTGCCTGCTGAGGCACATGATCCGTGCAGAGCTACCTGATCAACATGAGCATCACATGATCAGCGCCTCTCAGTGCCTGCTGCATGACATGATCAGTGCCTGCTGAGGTGCGGGATCAGCCTGCTCAGCTGCCTGATAATCGCCAGCTGGGCCGCAGGATTCATGCCTGCTCAGCTGCCTGATAATCGCCAGCTGGGCCGCAGGATTCATGCCTGCTCAGCTGCCTGATAATCGCCAGCTGGGGCAGGATTCATGCCTGCTCAGCTGCCTGATAATCGCCAGCTGGGCCGCAGGATTCATGCCTGCTCAGCTGCCTGATCTGCCTGCTGGGCACATGATCCGTGCCTGAGGCTGCTGATCAGCGCGAGCAGTGCATGATCAGCGCTTCAGTCACCTGATCACTGCGCAGCACGTGATCGTGCCTGCTGGGTGCAGGATTCATGCCTGCTCAGCTGCCTGATAATCGCCAGCTGGGCCGCAGGATTCATGCCTGCTCAGCTGCCTGATAATCGCCAGCTGGGCCGCAGGATTCATGCCTGCTCAGCTGCCTGATAATCGCCAGCTGGGCCGCAGGATTCATGCCTGCTCAGCTGCCTGATAATCGCCAGCTGGGCCGCAGGATTCATGCCTGCTCAGCTGCCTGATAATCGCCAGCTGGGCCGCAGGATTCATGCCTGCTCAGCTGCCTGATAATCGCCAGCTGGGCCGCAGGATTCATGCCTGCTCAGCTGCCTGATAATCGCCAGCTGGGCCGCAGGATTCATGCCTGCTCAGCTGCCTGATAATCGCCAGCTGGGCCGCAGGATTCATGCCTGCTCAGCTGCCTGATAATCGCCAGCTGGGCCGCAGGATTCATGCCTGCTCAGCTGCCTGATAATCGCCAGCTGGGCCGCAGGATTCATGCCTGCTCAGCTGCCTGATAATCGCCAGCTGGGCCGCAGGATTCATGCCTGCTCAGCTGCTTGATTCTTGCCTGCTGAGGCACATGATCCGTGCAGGAGAGCTACCTGATCAGCACATGAGCAGTCACATGATCAGCGCCTCTCAGTCACCTGATCACTGCATGACAGGCACGTGATCAGTGCCTGCTGAGGTGCGGGATCAGCGCCTGCTCAGCTGCCTGATAATCGCCAGCTGGGCCGCAGGATTCATGCCTGCTCAGCTGCCTGATAATCGCCAGCTGGGCCGCAGGATTCATGCCTGCTCAGCTGCCTGATAACGCCAGCTGGGCCGCAGGATTCATGCCTGCTCAGCTGCCTGATAATCGCCAGCTGGGCCGCAGGATTCATGCCTGCTCAGCTGCCTGATAACGCCAGCTGGGCCGCAGGATTCATGCCTGCTCAGCTGCCTGATAATCGCCAGCTGGGCCGCAGGATTCATGCCTGCTCAGCTGCCTGATAATCGCCAGCTGGGCCGCAGGATTCATGCCTGCTCAGCTGCCTGATAATCGCCAGCTGGGCCGCAGGATTCATGCCTGCTCAGCTGCCTGATAATCGCCAGCTGGGCCGCAGGATTCATGCCTGCTCAGCTGCCTGATAATCGCCAGCTGGGCCGCAGGATTCATGCCTGCTCAGCTGCTTGATTCTGCCTGCTGAGGCACATGATCCGTGCAGGAGCTACCTGATCAGCACATGAGCAGTCACATGATCAGCGCCTCTCAGTCACCTGATCACTGCATGACGGCCTGATCAGTGCCTGCTGGGTGCGGGATCAGCGCCTGCTCAGCTGCCTGATAATCGCCAGCTGGGCCGCAGGATTCATGCCTGCTCAGCTGCCTGATAATCGCCAGCTGGGCCGCAGGATTCATGCCTGCTCAGCTGCCTGATAATCGCCAGCTGGGCCGCAGGATTCATGCCTGCTCAGCTGCCTGATAATCGCCAGCTGGGCCGCAGGATTCATGCCTGCTCAGCTGCTTGATTCTCGCCAGCTGGGCCAGGATTCATGCCTGCTCAGCTGCCTGATAATCACTGAGGTCCGATCAGGCCTCTCAGTGCCTGCTGCAGCTGCAGTGATCATGCCTGCTGAGGTGCGGGATTCATGCCTGCTCAGCTGCCTGATAATCGCCAGCTGGGCCGCAGGATTCATGCCTGCTCAGCTGCCTGATAATCGCCAGCTGGGCCGCAGGATTCATGCCTGCTCAGCTGCCTGATAATCGCCAGCTGGGCCGCAGGATTCATGCCTGCTCAGCTGCCTGATAATCGCCAGCTGGGCCGCAGGATTCATGCCTGCTCAGCTGCCTGATAACCGCCAGCTGGGCCGCAGGATTCATGCCTGCTCAGCTGCCTGATAACCGCAGCTGGGCGCAGGATTCATGCCTGCTCAGCTGCCTGATAACCGCCAGCTGGGCCGCAGGATTCATGCCTGCTCAGCTGCCTGATAATCGCCAGCTGGGCCGCAGGATTCATGCCTGCTCAGCTGCCTGATAATCGCCAGCTGGGCCGCAGGATTCATGCCTGCTCAGCTGCCTGATAATCGCCAGCTGGGCCGCAGGATTCATGCCTGCTCAGCTGCCTGATAATCGCCAGCTGGGCCGCAGGATTCATGCCTGCTCAGCTGCCTGATAATCGCCAGCTGGGCCGCAGGATTCATGCCTGCTCAGCTGCTTGATTCTTGCCTGCTGAGGCACATGATCCGTGCAGGAGAGCTACCTGATCAGCACATGAGCAGTCACATGATCAGCGCCTCAGTCACCTGATCACTGCATGACAGGCACGTGATCAGTGCCTGCTGAGGTGCGGGATCAGCGCCTGCTCAGCTGCCTGATAATCGCCAGCTGGGCCGCAGGATTCATGCCTGCTCAGCTGCCTGATAATCGCCAGCTGGGCCGCAGGATTCATGCCTGCTCAGCTGCCTGATAATCGCCAGCTGGGCCGCAGGATTCATGCCTGCTCAGCTGCCTGATAATCGCCAGCTGGGCCGCAGGATTCATGCCTGCTCAGCTGCCTGATAATCGCCAGCTGGGCCGCAGGATTCATGCCTGCTCAGCTGCCTGATAATCGCCAGCTGGGCGCAGGATTCATGCCTGCTCAGCTGCCTGATAATCGCCAGCTGGGCCGCAGGATTCATGCCTGCTCAGCTGCCTGATATCGCCAGCTGGGCCGCAGGATTCATGCCTGCTCAGCTGCCTGATAATCGCCAGCTGGGCCGCAGGATTCATGCCTGCTCAGCTGCCTGATAATCGCCAGCTGGGCCGCAGGATTCATGCCTGCTCAGCTGCCTGATAATCGCCAGCTGGGCCGCAGGATTCATGCCTGCTCAGCTGCCTGATAATCGCCAGCTGGGCCGCAGGATTCATGCCTGCTCAGCTGCCTGATAATCGCCAGCTGGGCCGCAGGATTCATGCCTGCTCAGCTGCCTGATAATCGCCAGCTGGGCCGCAGGATTCATGCCTGCTCAGCTGCCTGATAATCGCCAGCTGGGCCGCAGGATTCATGCCTGCTCAGCTGCCTGATAATCGCCAGCTGGGCCGCAGGATTCATGCCTGCTCAGCTGCCTGATAATCGCCAGCTGGGCCGCAGGATTCATGCCTGCTCAGCTGCCTGATAATCGCCAGCTGGGCCGCAGGATTCATGCCTGCTCAGCTGCCTGATAATCGCCAGCTGGGCCGCAGGATTCATGCCTGCTCAGCTGCCTGATAATCGCCAGCTGGGCCGCAGGATTCATGCCTGCTCAGCTGCTTGATTCTTGCCTGCTGAGGCACATGATCCGTGCAGGAGAGCTACCTGATCAGCACATGAGCAGTCACATGATCAGCGCCTCTCAGTCACCTGATCACTGCATGACAGGCACGTGATCAGTGCCTGCTGAGGTGCGGGATCAGCGCCTGCTCAGCTGCCTGATAATCGCCAGCTGGGCCGCAGGATTCATGCCTGCTCAGCTGCCTGATAATCGCCAGCTGGGCCGCAGGATTCATGCCTGCTCAGCTGCCTGATAATCGCCAGCTGGGCCGCAGGATTCATGCCTGCTCAGCTGCCTGATAATCGCCAGCTGGGCCGCAGGATTCATGCCTGCTCAGCTGCTTGATTCTTGCCTGCTGGGCACATGATCCGTGCAGGAGAGCTGCCTGATCAGCACATGAGCAGTCACATGATCAGCGCCTCTCAGTCACCTGATCACTGCATGACAGGCACGTGATCAGTGCCTGCTGAGGTGCGGGATCAGCGCCTGCTCAGCTGCCTGATAATCGCCAGCTGGGCCGCAGGATTCATGCCTGCTCAGCTGCCTGATAATCGCCAGCTGGGCCGCAGGATTCATGCCTGCTCAGCTGCCTGATAATCGCCAGCTGGGCCGCAGGATTCATGCCTGCTCAGCTGCCTGATAACCGCCAGCTGGGCCGCAGGATTCATGCCTGCTCAGCTGCCTGATAATCGCCAGCTGGGCCGCAGGATTCATGCCTGCTCAGCTGCCTGATAATCGCCAGCTGGGCCGCAGGATTCATGCCTGCTCAGCTGCCTGATAATCGCCAGCTGGGCCGCAGGATTCATGCCTGCTCAGCTGCCTGATAACCGCCAGCTGGGCCGCAGGATTCATGCCTGCTCAGCTGCCTGATAATCGCCAGCTGGGCCGCAGGATTCATGCCTGCTCAGCTGCCTGATAATCGCCAGCTGGGCCGCAGGATTCATGCCTGCTCAGCTGCCTGATAATCGCCAGCTGGGCCGCAGGATTCATGCCTGCTCAGCTGCCTGATAATCGCCAGCTGGGCCGCAGGATTCATGCCTGCTCAGCTGCCTGATAATCGCCAGCTGGGCCGCAGGATTCATGCCTGCTCAGCTGCCTGATAATCGCCAGCTGGGCCGCAGGATTCATGCCTGCTCAGCTGCCTGATAATCGCCAGCTGGGCCGCAGGATTCATGCCTGCTCAGCTGCTTGATTCTTGCCTGCTGAGGCACATGATCCGTGCAGGAGAGCTACCTGATCAGCACATGAGCAGTCACATGATCAGCGCCTCTCAGTCACCTGATCACTGCATGACAGGCACGTGATCAGTGCCTGCTGAGGTGCGGGATCAGCGCCTGCTCAGCTGCCTGATAATCGCCAGCTGGGCCGCAGGATTCATGCCTGCTCAGCTGCCTGATAATCGCCAGCTGGGCCGCAGGATTCATGCCTGCTCAGCTGCCTGATAATCGCCAGCTGGGCCGCAGGATTCATGCCTGCTCAGCTGCCTGATAACCGCCAGCTGGGCCGCAGGATTCATGCCTGCTCAGCTGCCTGATAACCGCCAGCTGGGCCGCAGGATTCATGCCTGCTCAGCTGCCTGATAACCGCCAGCTGGGCCGCAGGATTCATGCCTGCTCAGCTGCCTGATAATCGCCAGCTGGGCCGCAGGATTCATGCCTGCTCAGCTGCCTGATAATCGCCAGCTGGGCCGCAGGATTCATGCCTGCTCAGCTGCCTGATAATCGCCAGCTGGGCCGCAGGATTCATGCCTGCTCAGCTGCCTGATAATCGCCAGCTGGGCCGCAGGATTCATGCCTGCTCAGCTGCCTGATAACCGCCAGCTGGGCCGCAGGATTCATGCCTGCTCAGCTGCCTGATAATCGCCAGCTGGGCCGCAGGATTCATGCCTGCTCAGCTGCCTGATAATCGCCAGCTGGGCCGCAGGATTCATGCCTGCTCAGCTGCCTGATAATCGCCAGCTGGGCCGCAGGATTCATGCCTGCTCAGCTGCCTGATAATCGCCAGCTGGGCCGCAGGATTCATGCCTGCTCAGCTGCCTGATAATCGCCAGCTGGGCCGCAGGATTCATGCCTGCTCAGCTGCCTGATAATCGCCAGCTGGGCCGCAGGATTCATGCCTGCTCAGCTGCCTGATAATCGCCAGCTGGGCCGCAGGATTCATGCCTGCTCAGCTGCCTGATAATCGCCAGCTGGGCCGCAGGATTCATGCCTGCTCAGCTGCCTGATAATCGCCAGCTGGGCCGCAGGATTCATGCCTGCTCAGCTGCCTGATAATCGCCAGCTGGGCCGCAGGATTCATGCCTGCTCAGCTGCCTGATAATCGCCAGCTGGGCCGCAGGATTCATGCCTGCTCAGCTGCCTGATAATCGCCAGCTGGGCCGCAGGATTCATGCCTGCTCAGCTGCCTGATAATCGCCAGCTGGGCCGCAGGATTCATGCCTGCTCAGCTGCCTGATAATCGCCAGCTGGGCCGCAGGATTCATGCCTGCTCAGCTGCCTGATAATCGCCAGCTGGGCCGCAGGATTCATGCCTGCTCAGCTGCTTGATTCTTGCCTGCTGAGGCACATGATCCGTGCAGGAGAGCTACCTGATCAGCACATGAGCAGTCACATGATCAGCGCCTCTCAGTCACCTGATCACTGCATGACAGGCACGTGATCAGTGCCTGCTGAGGTGCGGGATCAGCGCCTGCTCAGCTGCCTGATAATCGCCAGCTGGGCCGCAGGATTCATGCCTGCTCAGCTGCCTGATAATCGCCAGCTGGGCCGCAGGATTCATGCCTGCTCAGCTGCCTGATAATCGCCAGCTGGGCCGCAGGATTCATGCCTGCTCAGCTGCCTGATAATCGCCAGCTGGGCCGCAGGATTCATGCCTGCTCAGCTGCTTGATTCTTGCCTGCTGAGGCACATGATCCGTGCAGGAGAGCTACCTGATCAGCACATGAGCAGTCACATGATCAGCGCTCTCAGTCACCTGATCACTGCATGACAGGCACGTGATCAGTGCCTGCTGAGGTGCGGGATCAGCGCCTGCTCAGCTGCCTGATAATCGCCAGCTGGGCCGCAGGATTCATGCCTGCTCAGCTGCCTGATAATCGCCAGCTGGGCCGCAGGATTCATGCCTGCTCAGCTGCCTGATAACCGCCAGCTGGGCCGCAGGATTCATGCCTGCTCAGCTGCCTGATAACCGCCAGCTGGGCCGCAGGATTCATGCCTGCTCAGCTGCCTGATAATCGCCAGCTGGGCCGCAGGATTCATGCCTGCTCAGCTGCCTGATAATCGCCAGCTGGGCCGCAGGATTCATGCCTGCTCAGCTGCCTGATAATCGCCAGCTGGGCCGCAGGATTCATGCCTGCTCAGCTGCCTGATAACCGCCAGCTGGGCCGCAGGATTCATGCCTGCTCAGCTGCCTGATAATCGCCAGCTGGGCCGCAGGATTCATGCCTGCTCAGCTGCCTGATAACCGCCAGCTGGGCCGCAGGATTCATGCCTGCTCAGCTGCCTGATAATCGCCAGCTGGGCCGCAGGATTCATGCCTGCTCAGCTGCCTGATAATCGCCAGCTGGGCCGCAGGATTCATGCCTGCTCAGCTGCCTGATAATCGCCAGCTGGGCCGCAGGATTCATGCCTGCTCAGCTGCCTGATAATCGCCAGCTGGGCCGCAGGATTCATGCCTGCTCAGCTGCCTGATAATCGCCAGCTGGGCCGCAGGATTCATGCCTGCTCAGCTGCTTGATTCTTGCCTGCTGAGGCACATGATCCGTGCAGGAGAGCTACCTGATCAGCACATGAGCAGTCACATGATCAGCGCCTCTCAGTCACCTGATCACTGCATGACAGGCACGTGATCAGTGCCTGCTGAGGTGCGGGATCAGCGCCTGCTCAGCTGCCTGATAATCGCCAGCTGGGCCGCAGGATTCATGCCTGCTCAGCTGCCTGATAATCGCCAGCTGGGCCGCAGGATTCATGCCTGCTCAGCTGCCTGATAACCGCCAGCTGGGCCGCAGGATTCATGCCTGCTCAGCTGCCTGATAATCGCCAGCTGGGCCGCAGGATTCATGCCTGCTCAGCTGCCTGATAACCGCCAGCTGGGCCGCAGGATTCATGCCTGCTCAGCTGCCTGATAATCGCCAGCTGGGCCGCAGGATTCATGCCTGCTCAGCTGCCTGATAATCGCCAGCTGGGCCGCAGGATTCATGCCTGCTCAGCTGCCTGATAATCGCCAGCTGGGCCGCAGGATTCATGCCTGCTCAGCTGCCTGATAATCGCCAGCTGGGCCGCAGGATTCATGCCTGCTCAGCTGCTTGATTCTTGCCTGCTGAGGCACATGATCCGTGCAGGAGAGCTACCTGATCAGCACATGAGCAGTCACATGATCAGCGCCTCTCAGTCACCTGATCACTGCATGACAGGCACGTGATCAGTGCCTGCTGAGGTGCGGGATCAGCGCCTGCTCAGCTGCCTGATAATCGCCAGCTGGGCCGCAGGATTCATGCCTGCTCAGCTGCCTGATAATCGCCAGCTGGGCCGCAGGATTCATGCCTGCTCAGCTGCCTGATAATCGCCAGCTGGGCCGCAGGATTCATGCCTGCTCAGCTGCCTGATAATCGCCAGCTGGGCCGCAGGATTCATGCCTGCTCAGCTGCTTGATTCTTGCCTGCTGAGGCACATGATCCGTGCAGGAGAGCTACCTGATCAGCACATGAGCAGTCACATGATCAGCGCCTCTCAGTCACCTGATCACTGCATGACAGGCACGTGATCAGTGCCTGCTGAGGTGCGGGATCAGCGCCTGCTCAGCTGCCTGATAATCGCCAGCTGGGCCGCAGGATTCATGCCTGCTCAGCTGCCTGATAATCGCCAGCTGGGCCGCAGGATTCATGCCTGCTCAGCTGCCTGATAATCGCCAGCTGGGCCGCAGGATTCATGCCTGCTCAGCTGCCTGATAATCGCCAGCTGGGCCGCAGGATTCATGCCTGCTCAGCTGCCTGATAATCGCCAGCTGGGCCGCAGGATTCATGCCTGCTCAGCTGCCTGATAATCGCCAGCTGGGCCGCAGGATTCATGCCTGCTCAGCTGCCTGATAACCGCCAGCTGGGCCGCAGGATTCATGCCTGCTCAGCTGCCTGATAATCGCCAGCTGGGCCGCAGGATTCATGCCTGCTCAGCTGCCTGATAATCGCCAGCTGGGCCGCAGGATTCATGCCTGCTCAGCTGCCTGATAATCGCCAGCTGGGCCGCAGGATTCATGCCTGCTCAGCTGCCTGATAATCGCCAGCTGGGCCGCAGGATTCATGCCTGCTCAGCTGCCTGATAATCGCCAGCTGGGCCGCAGGATTCATGCCTGCTCAGCTGCTTGATTCTTGCCTGCTGGGCACATGATCCGTGCAGGAGAGCTACCTGATCAGCACATGAGCAGTCACATGATCAGCGCCTCTCAGTCACCTGATCACTGCATGACAGGCACGTGATCAGTGCCTGCTGAGGTGCGGGATCAGCGCCTGCTCAGCTGCCTGATAATCGCCAGCTGGGCCGCAGGATTCATGCCTGCTCAGCTGCCTGATAATCGCCAGCTGGGCCGCAGGATTCATGCCTGCTCAGCTGCCTGATAATCGCCAGCTGGGCCGCAGGATTCATGCCTGCTCAGCTGCCTGATAATCGCCAGCTGGGCCGCAGGATTCATGCCTGCTCAGCTGCCTGATTCTTGCCTGCTGAGCACATGATCCGTGCAGGAGAGCTACCTGATCAGCACATGAGCAGTCACATGATCAGCGCCTCTCAGTCACCTGATCACTGCATGACAGGCACGTGATCAGTGCCTGCTGAGGTGCGGGATCAGCGCCTGCTCAGCTGCCTGATAATCGCCAGCTGGGCCGCAGGATTCATGCCTGCTCAGCTGCCTGATAATCGCCAGCTGGGCCGCAGGATTCATGCCTGCTCAGCTGCCTGATAATCGCCAGCTGGGCCGCAGGATTCATGCCTGCTCAGCTGCCTGATAATCGCCAGCTGGGCCGCAGGATTCATGCCTGCTCAGCTGCCTGATTCTGCCAGCTGGGCGCATGATCCGTGCAGGAGAGCTGCCTGATCAGCACATGAGCAGTCACATGATCAGCGCCTCTCAGTCACCTGATCACTGCATGACAGGCACGTGATCAGTGCCTGCTGAGGTGCGGGATCAGCCTGCTCAGCTGCCTGATAATCGCCAGCTGGGCCGCAGGATTCATGCCTGCTCAGCTGCCTGATAATCGCCAGCTGGGCCGCAGGATTCATGCCTGCTCAGCTGCCTGATAATCGCCAGCTGGGCCGCAGGATTCATGCCTGCTCAGCTGCCTGATAATCGCCAGCTGGGCCGCAGGATTCATGCCTGCTCAGCTGCTTGATTCTTGCCTGCTGAGGCACATGATCCGTGCAGGAGAGCTACCTGATCAGCACATGAGCAGTCACATGATCAGCGCCTCTCAGTCACCTGATCACTGCATGACAGGCACGTGATCAGTGCCTGCTGAGGTGCGGGATCAGCGCCTGCTCAGCTGCCTGATAATCGCCAGCTGGGCCGCAGGATTCATGCCTGCTCAGCTGCCTGATAATCGCCAGCTGGGCCGCAGGATTCATGCCTGCTCAGCTGCCTGATAACCGCCAGCTGGGCCGCAGGATTCATGCCTGCTCAGCTGCCTGATAATCGCCAGCTGGGCCGCAGGATTCATGCCTGCTCAGCTGCCTGATAATCGCCAGCTGGGCCGCAGGATTCATGCCTGCTCAGCTGCCTGATAATCGCCAGCTGGGCCGCAGGATTCATGCCTGCTCAGCTGCCTGATAATCGCCAGCTGGGCCGCAGGATTCATGCCTGCTCAGCTGCCTGATAACCGCCAGCTGGGCCGCAGGATTCATGCCTGCTCAGCTGCCTGATAATCGCCAGCTGGGCCGCAGGATTCATGCCTGCTCAGCTGCCTGATAATCGCCAGCTGGGCCGCAGGATTCATGCCTGCTCAGCTGCCTGATAATCGCCAGCTGGGC
The DNA here is from genome assembly GCF_032452875.1 of Bos javanicus. Classification (NCBI taxonomy): domain Eukaryota; kingdom Metazoa; phylum Chordata; class Mammalia; order Artiodactyla; family Bovidae; genus Bos; species Bos javanicus. Next base: position 175,538 of record NW_026893916.1, on the reverse strand, counting down.
CGCAGGATTCATGCCTGCTCAGCTGCCTGATAATCGCCAGCTGGGCCGCAGGATTCATGCCTGCTCAGCTGCCTGATAATCGCCAGCTGGGCCGCAGGATTCATGCCTGCTCAGCTGCTTGATTCTTGCCTGCTGAGGCACATGATCCGTGCAGGAGAGCTACCTGATCAGCACATGAGCAGTCACATGATCAGCGCCTCTCAGTCACCTGATCACTGCATGACAGGCACGTGATCAGTGCCTGCTGAGGTGCGGGATCAGCGCCTGCTCAGCTGCCTGATAATCGCCAGCTGGGCCGCAGGATTCATGCCTGCTCAGCTGCCTGATAATCGCCAGCTGGGCCGCAGGATTCATGCCTGCTCAGCTGCCTGATAATCGCCAGCTGGGCCGCAGGATTCATGCCTGCTCAGCTGCCTGATAATCGCCAGCTGGGCCGCAGGATTCATGCCTGCTCAGCTGCCTGATAATCGCCAGCTGGGCCGCAGGATTCATGCCTGCTCAGCTGCCTGATAACCGCCAGCTGGGCCGCAGGATTCATGCCTGCTCAGCTGCCTGATAATCGCCAGCTGGGCCGCAGGATTCATGCCTGCTCAGCTGCCTGATAACCGCCAGCTGGGCCGCAGGATTCATGCCTGCTCAGCTGCCTGATAACCGCCAGCTGGGCCGCAGGATTCATGCCTGCTCAGCTGCCTGATAATCGCCAGCTGGGCCGCAGGATTCATGCCTGCTCAGCTGCCTGATAATCGCCAGCTGGGCCGCAGGATTCATGCCTGCTCAGCTGCCTGATAATCGCCAGCTGGGCCGCAGGATTCATGCCTGCTCAGCTGCCTGATAATCGCCAGCTGGGCCGCAGGATTCATGCCTGCTCAGCTGCTTGATTCTTCAGCTGAGGCAGCATGAGCATCCATGCAGCTCAGCTGCCTGATCAGCACATGAGCAGCTCACATGATCAGCGCCTCTCAGTCACCTGATCACTGCTGCCTGATAATCGCCAGCTGGGCCGCAGGATTCATGCCTGCTCAGCTCATTCTTGCCTGCTGCACATGATCCGTGCTGCCTGATCAGCACATGAGCAGATCAGCGGTGCGGCCGCAGGATCATGCCTGCTCAGCTGCCTGATAATCGCCAGCTGGGCCGCAGGATTCATGCCTGCTCAGCTGCCTGATAATCGCCAGCTGGGCCGCAGGATTCATGCCTGCTCAGCTGCCTGATAATCGCCAGCTGGGCCGCAGGATTCATGCCTGCTCAGCTGCCTGATAATCGCCAGCTGGGCCGCAGGATTCATGCCTGCTCAGCTGCCTGATTCTTGCCTGCTGAGGCACATGATCCGTGCAGGAGAGCTACCTGATCAGCACATGAGCAGTCACATGATCAGCGCCTCTCAGTCACCTGATCACTGCATGACAGGCACGTGATCAGTGCCTGCTGAGGTGCGGGATCAGCGCCTGCTCAGCTGCCTGATAATCGCCAGCTGGGCCGCAGGATTCATGCCTGCTCAGCTGCCTGATAATCGCCAGCTGGGCCGCAGGATTCATGCCTGCTCAGCTGCCTGATAATCGCCAGCTGGGCCGCAGGATTCATGCCTGCTCAGCTGCCTGATAATCGCCAGCTGGGCCGCAGGATTCATGCCTGCTCAGCTGCTTGATTCTTGCCTGCTGAGGCACATGATCCGTGCAGGAGAGCTACCTGATCAGCACATGAGCAGTCACATGATCAGCGCCTCTCAGTCACCTGATCACTGCATGACAGGCACGTGATCAGTGCCTGCTGAGGTGCGGGATCAGCGCCTGCTCAGCTGCCTGATAATCGCCAGCTGGGCCGCAGGATTCATGCCTGCTCAGCTGCCTGATAATCGCCAGCTGGGCCGCAGGATTCATGCCTGCTCAGCTGCCTGATAACCGCCAGCTGGGCCGCAGGATTCATGCCTGCTCAGCTGCCTGATAACCGCCAGCTGGGCCGCAGGATTCATGCCTGCTCAGCTGCCTGATAATCGCCAGCTGGGCCGCAGGATTCATGCCTGCTCAGCTGCCTGATAATCGCCAGCTGGGCCGCAGGATTCATGCCTGCTCAGCTGCCTGATAATCGCCAGCTGGGCCGCAGGATTCATGCCTGCTCAGCTGCCTGATAATCGCCAGCTGGGCCGCAGGATTCATGCCTGCTCAGCTGCCTGATAATCGCCAGCTGGGCCGCAGGATTCATGCCTGCTCAGCTGCCTGATAATCGCCAGCTGGGCCGCAGGATTCATGCCTGCTCAGCTGCCTGATAATCGCCAGCTGGGCCGCAGGATTCATGCCTGCTCAGCTGCCTGATAATCGCCAGCTGGGCCGCAGGATTCATGCCTGCTCAGCTGCCTGATAATCGCCAGCTGGGCCGCAGGATTCATGCCTGCTCAGCTGCTTGATTCTTGCCTGCTGAGGCACATGATCCGTGCAGGAGAGCTACCTGATCAGCACATGAGCAGTCACATGATCAGCGCCTCTCAGTCACCTGATCACTGCATGACAGGCACGTGATCAGTGCCTGCTGAGGTGCGGGATCAGCGCCTGCTCAGCTGCCTGATAATCGCCAGCTGGGCCGCAGGATTCATGCCTGCTCAGCTGCCTGATAATCGCCAGCTGGGCCGCAGGATTCATGCCTGCTCAGCTGCCTGATAATCGCCAGCTGGGCCGCAGGATTCATGCCTGCTCAGCTGCCTGATAATCGCCAGCTGGGCCGCAGGATTCATGCCTGCTCAGCTGCCTGATAACCGCCAGCTGGGCCGCAGGATTCATGCCTGCTCAGCTGCCTGATAACCGCCAGCTGGGCCGCAGGATTCATGCCTGCTCAGCTGCCTGATAATCGCCAGCTGGGCCGCAGGATTCATGCCTGCTCAGCTGCCTGATAATCGCCAGCTGGGCCGCAGGATTCATGCCTGCTCAGCTGCCTGATAACCGCCAGCTGGGCCGCAGGATTCATGCCTGCTCAGCTGCCTGATAATCGCCAGCTGGGCCGCAGGATTCATGCCTGCTCAGCTGCCTGATAATCGCCAGCTGGGCCGCAGGATTCATGCCTGCTCAGCTGCCTGATAATCGCCAGCTGGGCCGCAGGATTCATGCCTGCTCAGCTGCCTGATAATCGCCAGCTGGGCCGCAGGATTCATGCCTGCTCAGCTGCCTGATAATCGCCAGCTGGGCCGCAGGATTCATGCCTGCTCAGCTGCCTGATAATCGCCAGCTGGGCCGCAGGATTCATGCCTGCTCAGCTGCTTGATTCTTGCCTGCTGAGGCACATGATCCGTGCAGGAGAGCTACCTGATCAGCACATGAGCAGTCACATGATCAGCGCCTCTCAGTCACCTGATCACTGCATGACAGGCACGTGATCAGTGCCTGCTGAGGTGCGGGATCAGCGCCTGCTCAGCTGCCTGATAATCGCCAGCTGGGCCGCAGGATTCATGCCTGCTCAGCTGCCTGATAATCGCCAGCTGGGCCGCAGGATTCATGCCTGCTCAGCTGCCTGATAACCGCCAGCTGGGCCGCAGGATTCATGCCTGCTCAGCTGCCTGATAACCGCCAGCTGGGCCGCAGGATTCATGCCTGCTCAGCTGCCTGATAACCGCCAGCTGGGCCGCAGGATTCATGCCTGCTCAGCTGCCTGATAATCGCCAGCTGGGCCGCAGGATTCATGCCTGCTCAGCTGCCTGATAATCGCCAGCTGGGCCGCAGGATTCATGCCTGCTCAGCTGCCTGATAATCGCCAGCTGGGCCGCAGGATTCATGCCTGCTCAGCTGCCTGATAATCGCCAGCTGGGCCGCAGGATTCATGCCTGCTCAGCTGCCTGATAATCGCCAGCTGGGCCGCAGGATTCATGCCTGCTCAGCTGCTTGATTCTTGCCTGCTGAGGCACATGATCCGTGCAGGAGAGCTACCTGATCAGCACATGAGCAGTCACATGATCAGCGCCTCTCAGTCACCTGATCACTGCATGACAGGCACGTGATCAGTGCCTGCTGAGGTGCGGGATCAGCGCCTGCTCAGCTGCCTGATAATCGCCAGCTGGGCCGCAGGATTCATGCCTGCTCAGCTGCCTGATAATCGCCAGCTGGGCCGCAGGATTCATGCCTGCTCAGCTGCCTGATAATCGCCAGCTGGGCCGCAGGATTCATGCCTGCTCAGCTGCCTGATAATCGCCAGCTGGGCCGCAGGATTCATGCCTGCTCAGCTGCTTGATTCTTGCCTGCTGAGGCACATGATCCGTGCAGGAGAGCTACCTGATCAGCACATGAGCAGTCACATGATCAGCGCCTCTCAGTCACCTGATCACTGCATGACAGGCACGTGATCAGTGCCTGCTGAGGTGCGGGATCAGCGCCTGCTCAGCTGCCTGATAATCGCCAGCTGGGCCGCAGGATTCATGCCTGCTCAGCTGCCTGATAATCGCCAGCTGGGCCGCAGGATTCATGCCTGCTCAGCTGCCTGATAATCGCCAGCTGGGCCGCAGGATTCATGCCTGCTCAGCTGCCTGATAATCGCCAGCTGGGCCGCAGGATTCATGCCTGCTCAGCTGCCTGATAACCGCCAGCTGGGCCGCAGGATTCATGCCTGCTCAGCTGCCTGATAATCGCCAGCTGGGCCGCAGGATTCATGCCTGCTCAGCTGCCTGATAATCGCCAGCTGGGCCGCAGGATTCATGCCTGCTCAGCTGCCTGATAATCGCCAGCTGGGCCGCAGGATTCATGCCTGCTCAGCTGCCTGATAATCGCCAGCTGGGCCGCAGGATTCATGCCTGCTCAGCTGCTTGATTCTTGCCTGCTGAGGCACATGATCCGTGCAGGAGAGCTACCTGATCAGCACATGAGCAGTCACATGATCAGCGCCTCTCAGTCACCTGATCACTGCATGACAGGCACGTGATCAGTGCCTGCTGAGGTGCGGGATCAGCGCCTGCTCAGCTGCCTGATAATCGCCAGCTGGGCCGCAGGATTCATGCCTGCTCAGCTGCCTGATAATCGCCAGCTGGGCCGCAGGATTCATGCCTGCTCAGCTGCCTGATAACCGCCAGCTGGGCCGCAGGATTCATGCCTGCTCAGCTGCCTGATAATCGCCAGCTGGGCCGCAGGATTCATGCCTGCTCAGCTGCCTGATAACCGCCAGCTGGGCCGCAGGATTCATGCCTGCTCAGCTGCCTGATAATCGCCAGCTGGGCCGCAGGATTCATGCCTGCTCAGCTGCCTGATAATCGCCAGCTGGGCCGCAGGATTCATGCCTGCTCAGCTGCCTGATAATCGCCAGCTGGGCCGCAGGATTCATGCCTGCTCAGCTGCCTGATAATCGCCAGCTGGGCCGCAGGATTCATGCCTGCTCAGCTGCTTGATTCTTGCCTGCTGAGGCACATGATCCGTGCAGGAGAGCTACCTGATCAGCACATGAGCAGTCACATGATCAGCGCCTCTCAGTCACCTGATCACTGCATGACAGGCACGTGATCAGTGCCTGCTGAGGTGCGGGATCAGCGCCTGCTCAGCTGCCTGATAATCGCCAGCTGGGCCGCAGGATTCATGCCTGCTCAGCTGCCTGATAATCGCCAGCTGGGCCGCAGGATTCATGCCTGCTCAGCTGCCTGATAATCGCCAGCTGGGCCGCAGGATTCATGCCTGCTCAGCTGCCTGATAATCGCCAGCTGGGCCGCAGGATTCATGCCTGCTCAGCTGCTTGATTCTTGCCTGCTGAGGCACATGATCCGTGCAGGAGAGCTACCTGATCAGCACATGAGCAGTCACATGATCAGCGCCTCTCAGTCACCTGATCACTGCATGACAGGCACGTGATCAGTGCCTGCTGAGGTGCGGGATCAGCGCCTGCTCAGCTGCCTGATAATCGCCAGCTGGGCCGCAGGATTCATGCCTGCTCAGCTGCCTGATAATCGCCAGCTGGGCCGCAGGATTCATGCCTGCTCAGCTGCCTGATAATCGCCAGCTGGGCCGCAGGATTCATGCCTGCTCAGCTGCCTGATAACCGCCAGCTGGGCCGCAGGATTCATGCCTGCTCAGCTGCCTGATAATCGCCAGCTGGGCCGCAGGATTCATGCCTGCTCAGCTGCCTGATAATCGCCAGCTGGGCCGCAGGATTCATGCCTGCTCAGCTGCCTGATAATCGCCAGCTGGGCCGCAGGATTCATGCCTGCTCAGCTGCCTGATAACCGCCAGCTGGGCCGCAGGATTCATGCCTGCTCAGCTGCCTGATAATCGCCAGCTGGGCCGCAGGATTCATGCCTGCTCAGCTGCCTGATAATCGCCAGCTGGGCCGCAGGATTCATGCCTGCTCAGCTGCCTGATAATCGCCAGCTGGGCCGCAGGATTCATGCCTGCTCAGCTGCCTGATAATCGCCAGCTGGGCCGCAGGATTCATGCCTGCTCAGCTGCCTGATAATCGCCAGCTGGGCCGCAGGATTCATGCCTGCTCAGCTGCTTGATTCTTGCCTGCTGAGGCACATGATCCGTGCAGGAGAGCTACCTGATCAGCACATGAGCAGTCACATGATCAGCGCCTCTCAGTCACCTGATCACTGCATGACAGGCACGTGATCAGTGCCTGCTGAGGTGCGGGATCAGCGCCTGCTCAGCTGCCTGATAATCGCCAGCTGGGCCGCAGGATTCATGCCTGCTCAGCTGCCTGATAATCGCCAGCTGGGCCGCAGGATTCATGCCTGCTCAGCTGCCTGATAATCGCCAGCTGGGCCGCAGGATTCATGCCTGCTCAGCTGCCTGATAATCGCCAGCTGGGCCGCAGGATTCATGCCTGCTCAGCTGCCTGATAATCGCCAGCTGGGCCGCAGGATTCATGCCTGCTCAGCTGCCTGATAATCGCCAGCTGGGCCGCAGGATTCATGCCTGCTCAGCTGCCTGATAATCGCCAGCTGGGCCGCAGGATTCATGCCTGCTCAGCTGCCTGATAATCGCCAGCTGGGCCGCAGGATTCATGCCTGCTCAGCTGCCTGATAACCGCCAGCTGGGCCGCAGGATTCATGCCTGCTCAGCTGCCTGATAATCGCCAGCTGGGCCGCAGGATTCATGCCTGCTCAGCTGCCTGATAATCGCCAGCTGGGCCGCAGGATTCATGCCTGCTCAGCTGCCTGATAATCGCCAGCTGGGCCGCAGGATTCATGCCTGCTCAGCTGCCTGATAATCGCCAGCTGGGCCGCAGGATTCATGCCTGCTCAGCTGCTTGATTCTTGCCTGCTGAGGCACATGATCCGTGCAGGAGAGCTACCTGATCAGCACATGAGCAGTCACATGATCAGCGCCTCTCAGTCACCTGATCACTGCATGACAGGCACGTGATCAGTGCCTGCTGAGGTGCGGGATCAGCGCCTGCTCAGCTGCCTGATAATCGCCAGCTGGGCCGCAGGATTCATGCCTGCTCAGCTGCCTGATAATCGCCAGCTGGGCCGCAGGATTCATGCCTGCTCAGCTGCCTGATAATCGCCAGCTGGGCCGCAGGATTCATGCCTGCTCAGCTGCCTGATAATCGCCAGCTGGGCCGCAGGATTCATGCCTGCTCAGCTGCTTGATTCTTGCCTGCTGGGCACATGATCCGTGCAGGAGAGCTACCTGATCAGCACATGAGCAGTCACATGATCAGCGCCTCTCAGTCACCTGATCACTGCATGACAGGCACGTGATCAGTGCCTGCTGAGGTGCGGGATCAGCCTGCTCAGCTGCCTGATAATCGCCAGCTGGGCCGCAGGATTCATGCCTGCTCAGCTGCCTGATAATCGCCAGCTGGGCCGCAGGATTCATGCCTGCTCAGCTGCCTGATAATCGCCAGCTGGGCCGCAGGATTCATGCCTGCTCAGCTGCCTGATAATCGCCAGCTGGGCCGCAGGATTCATGCCTGCTCAGCTGCCTGATTCTTGCCTGCTGAGGCACATGATCCGTGCAGGAGAGCTACCTGATCAGCACATGAGCAGTCACATGATCAGCGCCTCTCAGTCACCTGATCACTGCATGACAGGCACGTGATCAGTGCCTGCTGAGGTGCGGGATCAGCCTGCTCAGCTGCCTGATAATCGCCAGCTGGGCCGCAGGATTCATGCCTGCTCAGCTGCCTGATAATCGCCAGCTGGGCCGCAGGATTCATGCCTGCTCAGCTGCCTGATAATCGCCAGCTGGGCCGCAGGATTCATGCCTGCTCAGCTGCCTGATAATCGCCAGCTGGGCCGCAGGATTCATGCCTGCTCAGCTGCTTGATTCTTGCCTGCTGAGGCACATGATCCGTGCAGGAGAGCTACCTGATCAGCACATGAGCAGTCACATGATCAGCGCCTCTCAGTCACCTGATCACTGCATGACAGGCACGTGATCAGTGCCTGCTGAGGTGCGGGATCAGCGCCTGCTCAGCTGCCTGATAATCGCCAGCTGGGCCGCAGGATTCATGCCTGCTCAGCTGCCTGATAATCGCCAGCTGGGCCGCAGGATTCATGCCTGCTCAGCTGCCTGATAATCGCCAGCTGGGCCGCAGGATTCATGCCTGCTCAGCTGCCTGATAATCGCCAGCTGGGCCGCAGGATTCATGCCTGCTCAGCTGCCTGATAATCGCCAGCTGGGCCGCAGGATTCATGCCTGCTCAGCTGCCTGATAATCGCCAGCTGGGCCGCAGGATTCATGCCTGCTCAGCTGCCTGATAATCGCCAGCTGGGCCGCAGGATTCATGCCTGCTCAGCTGCCTGATAATCGCCAGCTGGGCCGCAGGATTCATGCCTGCTCAGCTGCCTGATAATCGCCAGCTGGGCCGCAGGATTCATGCCTGCTCAGCTGCCTGATAATCGCCAGCTGGGCCGCAGGATTCATGCCTGCTCAGCTGCCTGATAATCGCCAGCTGGGCCGCAGGATTCATGCCTGCTCAGCTGCCTGATAATCGCCAGCTGGGCCGCAGGATTCATGCCTGCTCAGCTGCCTGATAATCGCCAGCTGGGCCGCAGGATTCATGCCTGCTCAGCTGCTTGATTCTTGCCTGCTGAGGCACATGATCCGTGCAGGAGAGCTACCTGATCAGCACATGAGCAGTCACATGATCAGCGCCTCTCAGTCACCTGATCACTGCATGACAGGCACGTGATCAGTGCCTGCTGAGGTGCGGGATCAGCGCCTGCTCAGCTGCCTGATAATCGCCAGCTGGGCCGCAGGATTCATGCCTGCTCAGCTGCCTGATAATCGCCAGCTGGGCCGCAGGATTCATGCCTGCTCAGCTGCCTGATAACCGCCAGCTGGGCCGCAGGATTCATGCCTGCTCAGCTGCCTGATAATCGCCAGCTGGGCCGCAGGATTCATGCCTGCTCAGCTGCCTGATAATCGCCAGCTGGGCCGCAGGATTCATGCCTGCTCAGCTGCCTGATAATCGCCAGCTGGGCCGCAGGATTCATGCCTGCTCAGCTGCCTGATAATCGCCAGCTGGGCCGCAGGATTCATGCCTGCTCAGCTGCCTGATAATCGCCAGCTGGGCCGCAGGATTCATGCCTGCTCAGCTGCCTGATAACCGCCAGCTGGGCCGCAGGATTCATGCCTGCTCAGCTGCCTGATAACCGCCAGCTGGGCCGCAGGATTCATGCCTGCTCAGCTGCCTGATAATCGCCAGCTGGGCCGCAGGATTCATGCCTGCTCAGCTGCCTGATAATCGCCAGCTGGGCCGCAGGATTCATGCCTGCTCAGCTGCCTGATAATCGCCAGCTGGGCCGCAGGATTCATGCCTGCTCAGCTGCCTGATAATCGCCAGCTGGGCCGCAGGATTCATGCCTGCTCAGCTGCCTGATAATCGCCAGCTGGGCCGCAGGATTCATGCCTGCTCAGCTGCTTGATTCTTGCCTGCTGAGGCACATGATCCGTGCAGGAGAGCTACCTGATCAGCACATGAGCAGTCACATGATCAGCGCCTCTCAGTCACCTGATCACTGCATGACAGGCACGTGATCAGTGCCTGCTGAGGTGCGGGATCAGCGCCTGCTCAGCTGCCTGATAATCGCCAGCTGGGCCGCAGGATTCATGCCTGCTCAGCTGCCTGATAATCGCCAGCTGGGCCGCAGGATTCATGCCTGCTCAGCTGCCTGATAATCGCCAGCTGGGCCGCAGGATTCATGCCTGCTCAGCTGCCTGATAACCGCCAGCTGGGCCGCAGGATTCATGCCTGCTCAGCTGCCTGATAACGCCAGCTGGGCCGCAGGATTCATGCCTGCTCAGCTGCCTGATAACCGCCAGCTGGGCCGCAGGATTCATGCCTGCTCAGCTGCCTGATAATCGCCAGCTGGGCCGCAGGATTCATGCCTGCTCAGCTGCCTGATAATCGCCAGCTGGGCCGCAGGATTCATGCCTGCTCAGCTGCCTGATAATCGCCAGCTGGGCCGCAGGATTCATGCCTGCTCAGCTGCCTGATAATCGCCAGCTGGGCCGCAGGATTCATGCCTGCTCAGCTGCTTGATAATTGCCAGCTGGGCCGCAGGATTCATACCTGCTCAGCTGCCTGATAATGCCTGCTGGGCCGCAGGATTCATGCCTGCTCAGCTGCCTGATAATCGCCAGCTGGGCCGCAGGATTCATGCCTGCTCAGCTGCCTGATAATCGCCAGCTGGGCCGCAGGATTCATGCCTGCTCAGCTGCCTGATAATCGCCAGCTGGGCCGCAGGATTCATGCCTGCTCAGCTGCCTGATTCTTGCCAGCTGAGGCACATGATCCGTGCAGGAGAGCTACCTGATCAGCACATGAGCAGTCACATGATCAGCGCCTCTCAGTCACCTGATCACTGCATGACAGGCACGTGATCAGTGCCTGCTGAGGTGCGGGATCAGCGCCTGCTCAGCTGCCTGATAATCGCCAGCTGGGCCGCAGGATTCATGCCTGCTCAGCTGCCTGATAATCGCCAGCTGGGCCGCAGGATTCATGCCTGCTCAGCTGCCTGATAATCGCCAGCTGGGCCGCAGGATTCATGCCTGCTCAGCTGCCTGATAATCGCCAGCTGGGCCGCAGGATTCATGCCTGCTCAGCTGCCTGATAATCGCCAGCTGGGCCGCAGGATTCATGCCTGCTCAGCTGCCTGATAATCGCCAGCTGGGCCGCAGGATTCATGCCTGCTCAGCTGCCTGATAATCGCCAGCTGGGCCGCAGGATTCATGCCTGCTCAGCTGCCTGATAATCGCCAGCTGGGCCGCAGGATTCATGCCTGCTCAGCTGCCTGATAATCGCCAGCTGGGCCGCAGGATTCATGCCTGCTCAGCTGCCTGATAATCGCCAGCTGGGCCGCAGGATTCATGCCTGCTCAGCTGCTTGATTCTTGCCTGCTGAGGCACATGATCCGTGCAGGAGAGCTACCTGATCAGCACATGAGCAGTCACATGATCAGCGCCTCTCAGTCACCTGATCACTGCATGACAGGCACGTGATCAGTGCCTGCTGAGGTGCGGGATCAGCGCCTGCTCAGCTGCCTGATAATCGCCAGCTGGGCCGCAGGATTCATGCCTGCTCAGCTGCCTGATAATCGCCAGCTGGGCCGCAGGATTCATGCCTGCTCAGCTGCCTGATAATCGCCAGCTGGGCCGCAGGATTCATGCCTGCTCAGCTGCCTGATAATCGCCAGCTGGGCCGCAGGATTCATGCCTGCTCAGCTGCCTGATTCTTGCCTGCTGAGGCACATGATCCGTGCAGGAGAGCTACCTGATCATGAGCAGTCACATGATCAGCGCCTCTCAGTCACCTGATCACTGCATGACAGGCACGTGATCAGTGCCTGCTGAGGTGCGGGATCAGCCTGCTCAGCTGCCTGATAATCGCCAGCTGGGCCGCAGGATTCATGCCTGCTCAGCTGCCTGATAATCGCCAGCTGGGCCGCAGGATTCATGCCTGCTCAGCTGCCTGATAATCGCCAGCTGGGCCGCAGGATTCATGCCTGCTCAGCTGCCTGATAATCGCCAGCTGGGCCGCAGGATTCATGCCTGCTCAGCTGCCTGATAACCGCCAGCTGGGCCGCAGGATTCATGCCTGCTCAGCTGCCTGATAATCGCCAGCTGGGCCGCAGGATTCATGCCTGCTCAGCTGCCTGATAATCGCCAGCTGGGCCGCAGGATTCATGCCTGCTCAGCTGCCTGATAATCGCCAGCTGGGCCGCAGGATTCATGCCTGCTCAGCTGCCTGATAATCGCCAGCTGGGCCGCAGGATTCATGCCTGCTCAGCTGCCTGATAATCGCCAGCTGGGCCGCAGGATTCATGCCTGCTCAGCTGCCTGATAATCGCCAGCTGGGCCGCAGGATTCATGCCTGCTCAGCTGCCTGATTCTTGCCTGCTGAGCACATGATCCGCAGGAGAGCTACCTGATCAGCACATGAGCAGTCACATGATCAGCGCCTCTCAGTCACCTGATCACTGCATGACAGGCACGTGATCAGTGCCTGCTGAGGTGCGGGATCAGCCTGCTCAGCTGCCTGATAATCGCCAGCTGGGCCGCAGGATTCATGCCTGCTCAGCTGCCTGATAATCGCCAGCTGGGCCGCAGGATTCATGCCTGCTCAGCTGCCTGATAATCGCCAGCTGGGCCGCAGGATTCATGCCTGCTCAGCTGCCTGATAATCGCCAGCTGGGCCGCAGGATTCATGCCTGCTCAGCTGCTTGATTCTTGCCTGCTGAGGCACATGATCCGTGCAGGAGAGCTACCTGATCAGCACATGAGCAGTCACATGATCAGCGCCTCTCAGTCACCTGATCACTGCATGACAGGCACGTGATCAGTGCCTGCTGAGGTGCGGGATCAGCCTGCTCAGCTGCCTGATAATCGCCAGCTGGGCCGCAGGATTCATGCCTGCTCAGCTGCCTGATAATCGCCAGCTGGGCCGCAGGATTCATGCCTGCTCAGCTGCCTGATAATCGCCAGCTGGGCCGCAGGATTCATGCCTGCTCAGCTGCCTGATAATCGCCAGCTGGGCCGCAGGATTCATGCCTGCTCAGCTGCTTGATTCTTGCCTGCTGAGGCACATGATCCGTGCAGGAGAGCTACCTGATCAGCACATGAGCAGTCACATGATCAGCGCCTCTCAGTCACCTGATCACTGCATGACAGGCACGTGATCAGTGCCTGCTGAGGTGCGGGATCAGCGCCTGCTCAGCTGCCTGATAATCGCCAGCTGGGCCGCAGGATTCATGCCTGCTCAGCTGCCTGATAATCGCCAGCTGGGCCGCAGGATTCATGCCTGCTCAGCTGCCTGATAACCGCCAGCTGGGCCGCAGGATTCATGCCTGCTCAGCTGCCTGATAATCGCCAGCTGGGCCGCAGGATTCATGCCTGCTCAGCTGCCTGATAATCGCCAGCTGGGCCGCAGGATTCATGCCTGCTCAGCTGCCTGATAATCGCCAGCTGGGCCGCAGGATTCATGCCTGCTCAGCTGCCTGATAATCGCCAGCTGGGCCGCAGGATTCATGCCTGCTCAGCTGCCTGATAACCGCCAGCTGGGCCGCAGGATTCATGCCTGCTCAGCTGCCTGATAATCGCCAGCTGGGCCGCAGGATTCATGCCTGCTCAGCTGCCTGATAATCGCCAGCTGGGCCGCAGGATTCATGCCTGCTCAGCTGCCTGATAATCGCCAGCTGGGCCGCAGGATTCATGCCTGCTCAGCTGCCTGATAATCGCCAGCTGGGCCGCAGGATTCATGCCTGCTCAGCTGCCTGATAATCGCCAGCTGGGCCGCAGGATTCATGCCTGCTCAGCTGCTTGATTCTTGCCTGCTGAGGCACATGATCCGTGCAGGAGAGCTACCTGATCAGCACATGAGCAGTCACATGATCAGCGCCTCTCAGTCACCTGATCACTGCATGACAGGCACGTGATCAGTGCCTGCTGAGGTGCGGGATCAGCGCCTGCTCAGCTGCCTGATAATCGCCAGCTGGGCCGCAGGATTCATGCCTGCTCAGCTGCCTGATAATCGCCAGCTGGGCCGCAGGATTCATGCCTGCTCAGCTGCCTGATAATCGCCAGCTGGGCCGCAGGATTCATGCCTGCTCAGCTGCCTGATAATCGCCAGCTGGGCCGCAGGATTCATGCCTGCTCAGCTGCCTGATAATCGCCAGCTGGGCCGCAGGATTCATGCCTGCTCAGCTGCCTGATAATCGCCAGCTGGGCCGCAGGATTCATGCCTGCTCAGCTGCCTGATAATCGCCAGCTGGGCCGCAGGATTCATGCCTGCTCAGCTGCCTGATAATCGCCAGCTGGGCCGCAGGATTCATGCCTGCTCAGCTGCCTGATAACCGCCAGCTGGGCCGCAGGATTCATGCCTGCTCAGCTGCCTGATAATCGCCAGCTGGGCCGCAGGATTCATGCCTGCTCAGCTGCCTGATAATCGCCAGCTGGGCCGCAGGATTCATGCCTGCTCAGCTGCCTGATAATCGCCAGCTGGGCCGCAGGATTCATGCCTGCTCAGCTGCCTGATAATCGCCAGCTGGGCCGCAGGATTCATGCCTGCTCAGCTGCTTGATTCTTGCCTGCTGAGGCACATGATCCGTGCAGGAGAGCTACCTGATCAGCACATGAGCAGTCACATGATCAGCGCCTCTCAGTCACCTGATCACTGCATGACAGGCACGTGATCAGTGCCTGCTGAGGTGCGGGATCAGCGCCTGCTCAGCTGCCTGATAATCGCCAGCTGGGCCGCAGGATTCATGCCTGCTCAGCTGCCTGATAATCGCCAGCTGGGCCGCAGGATTCATGCCTGCTCAGCTGCCTGATAATCGCCAGCTGGGCCGCAGGATTCATGCCTGCTCAGCTGCCTGATAATCGCCAGCTGGGCCGCAGGATTCATGCCTGCTCAGCTGCCTGATTCTTGCCTGCTGGGCACATGATCCGTGCAGCTCAGCTGCCTGATCAGCACATGAGCAGTCACATGATCAGCGCCTCTCAGTCACCTGATCACTGCATGACAGGCACGTGATCAGTGCCTGCTGAGGTGCGATCATGCCTGCTCAGCTGCCTGATAATCGCCAGCTGGGCCGCAGGATTCATGCCTGCTCAGCTGCCTGATAATCGCCAGCTGGGCCGCAGGATTCATGCCTGCTCAGCTGCCTGATAATCGCCAGCTGGGCCGCAGGATTCATGCCTGCTCAGCTGCCTGATAATCGCCAGCTGGGCCGCAGGATTCATGCCTGCTCAGCTGCCTGATTCTTGCCTGCTGAGGCACATGATCCGTGCAGGAGAGCTACCTGATCAGCACATGAGCAGTCACATGATCAGCGCCTCTCAGTCACCTGATCACTGCATGACAGGCACGTGATCAGTGCCTGCTGAGGTGCGGGATCATGCCTGCTCAGCTGCCTGATAATCGCCAGCTGGGCCGCAGGATTCATGCCTGCTCAGCTGCCTGATAATCGCCAGCTGGGCCGCAGGATTCATGCCTGCTCAGCTGCCTGATAATCGCCAGCTGGGCCGCAGGATTCATGCCTGCTCAGCTGCCTGATAATCGCCAGCTGGGCCGCAGGATTCATGCCTGCTCAGCTGCTTGATTCTTGCCTGCTGAGGCACATGATCCGTGCAGGAGAGCTACCTGATCAGCACATGAGCAGTCACATGATCAGCGCCTCTCAGTCACCTGATCACTGCATGACAGGCACGTGATCAGTGCCTGCTGAGGTGCGGGATCAGCGCCTGCTCAGCTGCCTGATAATCGCCAGCTGGGCCGCAGGATTCATGCCTGCTCAGCTGCCTGATAATCGCCAGCTGGGCCGCAGGATTCATGCCTGCTCAGCTGCCTGATAACCGCCAGCTGGGCCGCAGGATTCATGCCTGCTCAGCTGCCTGATAACCGCCAGCTGGGCCGCAGGATTCATGCCTGCTCAGCTGCCTGATAATCGCCAGCTGGGCCGCAGGATTCATGCCTGCTCAGCTGCCTGATAATCGCCAGCTGGGCCGCAGGATTCATGCCTGCTCAGCTGCCTGATAATCGCCAGCTGGGCCGCAGGATTCATGCCTGCTCAGCTGCCTGATAATCGCCAGCTGGGCCGCAGGATTCATGCCTGCTCAGCTGCCTGATAATCGCCAGCTGGGCCGCAGGATTCATGCCTGCTCAGCTGCCTGATAATCGCCAGCTGGGCCGCAGGATTCATGCCTGCTCAGCTGCCTGATAATCGCCAGCTGGGCCGCAGGATTCATGCCTGCTCAGCTGCCTGATAATCGCCAGCTGGGCCGCAGGATTCATGCCTGCTCAGCTGCCTGATAATCGCCAGCTGGGCCGCAGGATTCATGCCTGCTCAGCTGCTTGATTCTTGCCTGCTGAGGCACATGATCCGTGCAGGAGAGCTACCTGATCAGCACATGAGCAGTCACATGATCAGCGCCTCTCAGTCACCTGATCACTGCATGACAGGCACGTGATCAGTGCCTGCTGAGGTGCGGGATCAGCGCCTGCTCAGCTGCCTGATAATCGCCAGCTGGGCCGCAGGATTCATGCCTGCTCAGCTGCCTGATAATCGCCAGCTGGGCCGCAGGATTCATGCCTGCTCAGCTGCCTGATAATCGCCAGCTGGGCCGCAGGATTCATGCCTGCTCAGCTGCCTGATAACCGCCAGCTGGGCCGCAGGATTCATGCCTGCTCAGCTGCCTGATAATCGCCAGCTGGGCCGCAGGATTCATGCCTGCTCAGCTGCCTGATAATCGCCAGCTGGGCCGCAGGATTCATGCCTGCTCAGCTGCCTGATAATCGCCAGCTGGGCCGCAGGATTCATGCCTGCTCAGCTGCCTGATAATCGCCAGCTGGGCCGCAGGATTCATGCCTGCTCAGCTGCCTGATAACCGCCAGCTGGGCCGCAGGATTCATGCCTGCTCAGCTGCCTGATAATCGCCAGCTGGGCCGCAGGATTCATGCCTGCTCAGCTGCCTGATAATCGCCAGCTGGGCCGCAGGATTCATGCCTGCTCAGCTGCCTGATAATCGCCAGCTGGGCCGCAGGATTCATGCCTGCTCAGCTGCCTGATAATCGCCAGCTGGGCCGCAGGATTCATGCCTGCTCAGCTGCCTGATAATCGCCAGCTGGGCCGCAGGATTCATGCCTGCTCAGCTGCCTGATAATCGCCAGCTGGGCCGCAGGATTCATGCCTGCTCAGCTGCTTGATTCTTGCCTGCTGAGGCACATGATCCGTGCAGGAGAGCTACCTGATCAGCACATGAGCAGTCACATGATCAGCGCCTCTCAGTCACCTGATCACTGCATGACAGGCACGTGATCAGTGCCTGCTGAGGTGCGGGATCAGCGCCTGCTCAGCTGCCTGATAATCGCCAGCTGGGCCGCAGGATTCATGCCTGCTCAGCTGCCTGATAATCGCCAGCTGGGCCGCAGGATTCATGCCTGCTCAGCTGCCTGATAACCGCCAGCTGGGCCGCAGGATTCATGCCTGCTCAGCTGCCTGATAATCGCCAGCTGGGCCGCAGGATTCATGCCTGCTCAGCTGCCTGATAATCGCCAGCTGGGCCGCAGGATTCATGCCTGCTCAGCTGCCTGATAATCGCCAGCTGGGCCGCAGGATTCATGCCTGCTCAGCTGCCTGATAATCGCCAGCTGGGCCGCAGGATTCATGCCTGCTCAGCTGCCTGATAATCGCCAGCTGGGCCGCAGGATTCATGCCTGCTCAGCTGCCTGATAATCGCCAGCTGGGCCGCAGGATTCATGCCTGCTCAGCTGCCTGATAATCGCCAGCTGGGCCGCAGGATTCATGCCTGCTCAGCTGCTTGATTCTTGCCTGCTGAGGCACATGATCCGTGCAGGAGAGCTACCTGATCAGCACATGAGCAGTCACATGATCAGCGCCTCTCAGTCACCTGATCACTGCATGACAGGCACGTGATCAGTGCCTGCTGAGGTGCGGGATCAGCGCCTGCTCAGCTGCCTGATAATCGCCAGCTGGGCCGCAGGATTCATGCCTGCTCAGCTGCCTGATAATCGCCAGCTGGGCCGCAGGATTCATGCCTGCTCAGCTGCCTGATAATCGCCAGCTGGGCCGCAGGATTCATGCCTGCTCAGCTGCCTGATAATCGCCAGCTGGGCCGCAGGATTCATGCCTGCTCAGCTGCTTGATTCTTGCCTGCTGAGGCACATGATCCGTGCAGGAGAGCTACCTGATCAGCACATGAGCAGTCACATGATCAGCGCCTCTCAGTCACCTGATCACTGCATGACAGGCACGTGATCAGTGCCTGCTGAGGTGCGGGATCAGCGCCTGCTCAGCTGCCTGATAATCGCCAGCTGGGCCGCAGGATTCATGCCTGCTCAGCTGCCTGATAATCGCCAGCTGGGCCGCAGGATTCATGCCTGCTCAGCTGCCTGATAATCGCCAGCTGGGCCGCAGGATTCATGCCTGCTCAGCTGCCTGATAATCGCCAGCTGGGCCGCAGGATTCATGCCTGCTCAGCTGCCTGATAACCGCCAGCTGGGCCGCAGGATTCATGCCTGCTCAGCTGCCTGATAATCGCCAGCTGGGCCGCAGGATTCATGCCTGCTCAGCTGCCTGATAATCGCCAGCTGGGCCGCAGGATTCATGCCTGCTCAGCTGCCTGATAACCGCCAGCTGGGCCGCAGGATTCATGCCTGCTCAGCTGCCTGATAATCGCCAGCTGGGCCGCAGGATTCATGCCTGCTCAGCTGCCTGATAATCGCCAGCTGGGCCGCAGGATTCATGCCTGCTCAGCTGCCTGATAATCGCCAGCTGGGCCGCAGGATTCATGCCTGCTCAGCTGCCTGATAATCGCCAGCTGGGCCGCAGGATTCATGCCTGCTCAGCTGCTTGATTCTTGCCTGCTGAGGCACATGATCCGTGCAGGAGAGCTACCTGATCAGCACATGAGCAGTCACATGATCAGCGCCTCTCAGTCACCTGATCACTGCATGACAGGCACGTGATCAGTGCCTGCTGAGGTGCGGGATCAGCGCCTGCTCAGCTGCCTGATAATCGCCAGCTGGGCCGCAGGATTCATGCCTGCTCAGCTGCCTGATAATCGCCAGCTGGGCCGCAGGATTCATGCCTGCTCAGCTGCCTGATAATCGCCAGCTGGGCCGCAGGATTCATGCCTGCTCAGCTGCCTGATAATCGCCAGCTGGGCCGCAGGATTCATGCCTGCTCAGCTGCCTGATAACCGCCAGCTGGGCCGCAGGATTCATGCCTGCTCAGCTGCCTGATAACCGCCAGCTGGGCCGCAGGATTCATGCCTGCTCAGCTGCCTGATAATCGCCAGCTGGGCCGCAGGATTCATGCCTGCTCAGCTGCCTGATAATCGCCAGCTGGGCCGCAGGATTCATGCCTGCTCAGCTGCCTGATAATCGCCAGCTGGGCCGCAGGATTCATGCCTGCTCAGCTGCCTGATAATCGCCAGCTGGGCCGCAGGATTCATGCCTGCTCAGCTGCCTGATAACCGCCAGCTGGGCCGCAGGATTCATGCCTGCTCAGCTGCCTGATAATCGCCAGCTGGGCCGCAGGATTCATGCCTGCTCAGCTGCCTGATAATCGCCAGCTGGGCCGCAGGATTCATGCCTGCTCAGCTGCCTGATAATCGCCAGCTGGGCCGCAGGATTCATGCCTGCTCAGCTGCCTGATAATCGCCAGCTGGGCCGCAGGATTCATGCCTGCTCAGCTGCCTGATAATCGCCAGCTGGGCCGCAGGATTCATGCCTGCTCAGCTGCCTGATAATCGCCAGCTGGGCCGCAGGATTCATGCCTGCTCAGCTGCTTGATTCTTGCCTGCTGAGGCACATGATCCGTGCAGGAGAGCTACCTGATCAGCACATGAGCAGTCACATGATCAGCGCCTCTCAGTCACCTGATCACTGCATGACAGGCACGTGATCAGTGCCTGCTGAGGTGCGGGATCAGCGCCTGCTCAGCTGCCTGATAATCGCCAGCTGGGCCGCAGGATTCATGCCTGCTCAGCTGCCTGATAATCGCCAGCTGGGCCGCAGGATTCATGCCTGCTCAGCTGCCTGATAACCGCCAGCTGGGCCGCAGGATTCATGCCTGCTCAGCTGCCTGATAACCGCCAGCTGGGCCGCAGGATTCATGCCTGCTCAGCTGCCTGATAACCGCCAGCTGGGCCGCAGGATTCATGCCTGCTCAGCTGCCTGATAATCGCCAGCTGGGCCGCAGGATTCATGCCTGCTCAGCTGCCTGATAATCGCCAGCTGGGCCGCAGGATTCATGCCTGCTCAGCTGCCTGATAATCGCCAGCTGGGCCGCAGGATTCATGCCTGCTCAGCTGCCTGATAATCGCCAGCTGGGCCGCAGGATTCATGCCTGCTCAGCTGCCTGATTCTTGCCTGCTGAGGCACATGATCCGTGCTGCTCAGCTGCCTGATCAGCACATGAGCAGTCACATGATCAGCGCCTCTCAGTCACCTGATCACTGCATGACAGGCACGTGATCAGTGCCTGCTGAGGTGCGGGATCAGCGCCTGCTCAGCTGCCTGATAATCGCCAGCTGGGCCGCAGGATTCATGCCTGCTCAGCTGCCTGATAATCGCCAGCTGGGCCGCAGGATTCATGCCTGCTCAGCTGCCTGATAATCGCCAGCTGGGCCGCAGGATTCATGCCTGCTCAGCTGCCTGATAATCGCCAGCTGGGCCGCAGGATTCATGCCTGCTCAGCTGCTTGATTCTTGCCTGCTGAGGCACATGATCCGTGCAGGAGAGCTACCTGATCAGCACATGAGCAGTCACATGATCAGCGCCTCTCAGTCACCTGATCACTGCATGACAGGCACGTGATCAGTGCCTGCTGAGGTGCGGGATCAGCGCCTGCTCAGCTGCCTGATAATCGCCAGCTGGGCCGCAGGATTCATGCCTGCTCAGCTGCCTGATAATCGCCAGCTGGGCCGCAGGATTCATGCCTGCTCAGCTGCCTGATAATCGCCAGCTGGGCCGCAGGATTCATGCCTGCTCAGCTGCCTGATAATCGCCAGCTGGGCCGCAGGATTCATGCCTGCTCAGCTGCCTGATAATCGCCAGCTGGGCCGCAGGATTCATGCCTGCTCAGCTGCCTGATAATCGCCAGCTGGGCCGCAGGATTCATGCCTGCTCAGCTGCCTGATAATCGCCAGCTGGGCCGCAGGATTCATGCCTGCTCAGCTGCCTGATAATCGCCAGCTGGGCCGCAGGATTCATGCCTGCTCAGCTGCCTGATAATCGCCAGCTGGGCCGCAGGATTCATGCCTGCTCAGCTGCCTGATAATCGCCAGCTGGGCCGCAGGATTCATGCCTGCTCAGCTGCCTGATAATCGCCAGCTGGGCCGCAGGATTCATGCCTGCTCAGCTGCCTGATAATCGCCAGCTGGGCCGCAGGATTCATGCCTGCTCAGCTGCCTGATAATCGCCAGCTGGGCCGCAGGATTCATGCCTGCTCAGCTGCTTGATTCTTGCCTGCTGAGGCACATGATCCGTGCAGGAGAGCTGCCTGATCAGCACATGAGCAGTCACATGATCAGCGCCTCTCAGTCACCTGATCACTGCATGACAGGCACGTGATCAGTGCCTGCTGGGTGCGGGATCATGCCTGCTCAGCTGCCTGATAATCGCCAGCTGGGCCGCAGGATTCATGCCTGCTCAGCTGCCTGATAATCGCCAGCTGGGCCGCAGGATTCATGCCTGCTCAGCTGCCTGATAATCGCCAGCTGGGCCGCAGGATTCATGCCTGCTCAGCTGCCTGATAATCGCCAGCTGGGCCGCAGGATTCATGCCTGCTCAGCTGCTTGATTCTTGCCTGCTGAGGCACATGATCCGTGCAGGAGAGCTACCTGATCAGCACATGAGCAGTCACATGATCAGCGCCTCTCAGTCACCTGATCACTGCATGACAGGCACGTGATCAGTGCCTGCTGAGGTGCGGGATCAGCGCCTGCTCAGCTGCCTGATAATCGCCAGCTGGGCCGCAGGATTCATGCCTGCTCAGCTGCCTGATAATCGCCAGCTGGGCCGCAGGATTCATGCCTGCTCAGCTGCCTGATAATCGCCAGCTGGGCCGCAGGATTCATGCCTGCTCAGCTGCCTGATAATCGCCAGCTGGGCCGCAGGATTCATGCCTGCTCAGCTGCCTGATAATCGCCAGCTGGGCCGCAGGATTCATGCCTGCTCAGCTGCCTGATAATCGCCAGCTGGGCCGCAGGATTCATGCCTGCTCAGCTGCCTGATAATCGCCAGCTGGGCCGCAGGATTCATGCCTGCTCAGCTGCCTGATAATCGCCAGCTGGGCCGCAGGATTCATGCCTGCTCAGCTGCCTGATAATCGCCAGCTGGGCCGCAGGATTCATGCCTGCTCAGCTGCCTGATAATCGCCAGCTGGGCCGCAGGATTCATGCCTGCTCAGCTGCTTGATTCTTGCCTGCTGAGGCACATGATCCGTGCAGGAGAGCTACCTGATCAGCACATGAGCAGTCACATGATCAGCGCCTCTCAGTCACCTGATCACTGCATGACAGGCACGTGATCAGTGCCTGCTGAGGTGCGGGATCAGCGCCTGCTCAGCTGCCTGATAATCGCCAGCTGGGCCGCAGGATTCATGCCTGCTCAGCTGCCTGATAATCGCCAGCTGGGCCGCAGGATTCATGCCTGCTCAGCTGCCTGATAATCGCC
Organism: Bos javanicus; assembly: GCF_032452875.1. Classification (NCBI taxonomy): domain Eukaryota; kingdom Metazoa; phylum Chordata; class Mammalia; order Artiodactyla; family Bovidae; genus Bos; species Bos javanicus. The sequence continues at coordinate 152,933 of NW_026893916.1, read as the reverse complement.
AGCTGGGCCGCAGGATTCATGCCTGCTCAGCTGCCTGATAATCGCCAGCTGGGCCGCAGGATTCATGCCTGCTCAGCTGCCTGATAATCGCCAGCTGGGCCGCAGGATTCATGCCTGCTCAGCTGCCTGATAATCGCCAGCTGGGCCGCAGGATTCATGCCTGCTCAGCTGCCTGATAATCGCCAGCTGGGCCGCAGGATTCATGCCTGCTCAGCTGCCTGATAATCGCCAGCTGGGCCGCAGGATTCATGCCTGCTCAGCTGCCTGATAATCGCCAGCTGGGCCGCAGGATTCATGCCTGCTCAGCTGCCTGATAATCGCCAGCTGGGCCGCAGGATTCATGCCTGCTCAGCTGCCTGATAATCGCCAGCTGGGCCGCAGGATTCATGCCTGCTCAGCTGCTTGATTCTTGCCTGCTGAGGCACATGATCCGTGCAGGAGAGCTACCTGATCAGCACATGAGCAGTCACATGATCAGCGCCTCTCAGTCACCTGATCACTGCATGACAGGCACGTGATCAGTGCCTGCTGAGGTGCGGGATCAGCGCCTGCTCAGCTGCCTGATAATCGCCAGCTGGGCCGCAGGATTCATGCCTGCTCAGCTGCCTGATAATCGCCAGCTGGGCCGCAGGATTCATGCCTGCTCAGCTGCCTGATAATCGCCAGCTGGGCCGCAGGATTCATGCCTGCTCAGCTGCCTGATAATCGCCAGCTGGGCCGCAGGATTCATGCCTGCTCAGCTGCTTGATTCTTGCCTGCTGAGGCACATGATCCGTGCAGGAGAGCTGCCTGATCAGCACATGAGCAGTCACATGATCAGCGCCTCTCAGTCACCTGATCACTGCATGACAGGCACGTGATCAGTGCCTGCTGAGGTGCGGGATCAGCGCCTGCTCAGCTGCCTGATAATCGCCAGCTGGGCCGCAGGATTCATGCCTGCTCAGCTGCCTGATAATCGCCAGCTGGGCCGCAGGATTCATGCCTGCTCAGCTGCCTGATAATCGCCAGCTGGGCCGCAGGATTCATGCCTGCTCAGCTGCCTGATAATCGCCAGCTGGGCCGCAGGATTCATGCCTGCTCAGCTGCCTGATAATCGCCAGCTGGGCCGCAGGATTCATGCCTGCTCAGCTGCCTGATAATCGCCAGCTGGGCCGCAGGATTCATGCCTGCTCAGCTGCCTGATAATCGCCAGCTGGGCCGCAGGATTCATGCCTGCTCAGCTGCCTGATAATCGCCAGCTGGGCCGCAGGATTCATGCCTGCTCAGCTGCCTGATAATCGCCAGCTGGGCCGCAGGATTCATGCCTGCTCAGCTGCCTGATTCTTGCCTGCTGGGCACATGATCCGTGCAGGAGAGCTACCTGATCAGCACATGAGCAGTCACATGATCAGCGCCTCTCAGTCACCTGATCACTGCATGACAGGCACGTGATCAGTGCCTGCTGAGGTGCGGGATCAGCGCCTGCTCAGCTGCCTGATAATCGCCAGCTGGGCCGCAGGATTCATGCCTGCTCAGCTGCCTGATAATCGCCAGCTGGGCCGCAGGATTCATGCCTGCTCAGCTGCCTGATAATCGCCAGCTGGGCCGCAGGATTCATGCCTGCTCAGCTGCCTGATAATCGCCAGCTGGGCCGCAGGATTCATGCCTGCTCAGCTGCTTGATTCTTGCCTGCTGAGGCACATGATCCGTGCAGGAGAGCTACCTGATCAGCACATGAGCAGTCACATGATCAGCGCCTCTCAGTCACCTGATCACTGCATGACAGGCACGTGATCAGTGCCTGCTGAGGTGCGGGATCAGCGCCTGCTCAGCTGCCTGATAATCGCCAGCTGGGCCGCAGGATTCATGCCTGCTCAGCTGCCTGATAATCGCCAGCTGGGCCGCAGGATTCATGCCTGCTCAGCTGCCTGATAATCGCCAGCTGGGCCGCAGGATTCATGCCTGCTCAGCTGCCTGATAATCGCCAGCTGGGCCGCAGGATTCATGCCTGCTCAGCTGCCTGATAATCGCCAGCTGGGCCGCAGGATTCATGCCTGCTCAGCTGCCTGATAATCGCCAGCTGGGCCGCAGGATTCATGCCTGCTCAGCTGCCTGATAATCGCCAGCTGGGCCGCAGGATTCATGCCTGCTCAGCTGCCTGATAATCGCCAGCTGGGCCGCAGGATTCATGCCTGCTCAGCTGCCTGATAATCGCCAGCTGGGCCGCAGGATTCATGCCTGCTCAGCTGCCTGATAATCGCCAGCTGGGCCGCAGGATTCATGCCTGCTCAGCTGCCTGATAATCGCCAGCTGGGCCGCAGGATTCATGCCTGCTCAGCTGCCTGATAATCGCCAGCTGGGCCGCAGGATTCATGCCTGCTCAGCTGCCTGATAATCGCCAGCTGGGCCGCAGGATTCATGCCTGCTCAGCTGCCTGATAATCGCCAGCTGGGCCGCAGGATTCATGCCTGCTCAGCTGCCTGATAATCGCCAGCTGGGCCGCAGGATTCATGCCTGCTCAGCTGCCTGATAATCGCCAGCTGGGCCGCAGGATTCATGCCTGCTCAGCTGCCTGATAATCGCCAGCTGGGCCGCAGGATTCATGCCTGCTCAGCTGCCTGATAATCGCCAGCTGGGCCGCAGGATTCATGCCTGCTCAGCTGCCTGATAATCGCCAGCTGGGCCGCAGGATTCATGCCTGCTCAGCTGCCTGATAATCGCCAGCTGGGCCGCAGGATTCATGCCTGCTCAGCTGCTTGATTCTTGCCTGCTGAGGCACATGATCCGTGCAGGAGAGCTACCTGATCAGCACATGAGCAGTCACATGATCAGCGCCTCTCAGTCACCTGATCACTGCATGACAGGCACGTGATCAGTGCCTGCTGAGGTGCGGGATCAGCGCCTGCTCAGCTGCCTGATAATCGCCAGCTGGGCCGCAGGATTCATGCCTGCTCAGCTGCCTGATAATCGCCAGCTGGGCCGCAGGATTCATGCCTGCTCAGCTGCCTGATAATCGCCAGCTGGGCCGCAGGATTCATGCCTGCTCAGCTGCCTGATAATCGCCAGCTGGGCCGCAGGATTCATGCCTGCTCAGCTGCCTGATAATCGCCAGCTGGGCCGCAGGATTCATGCCTGCTCAGCTGCCTGATAATCGCCAGCTGGGCCGCAGGATTCATGCCTGCTCAGCTGCCTGATAATCGCCAGCTGGGCCGCAGGATTCATGCCTGCTCAGCTGCCTGATAATCGCCAGCTGGGCCGCAGGATTCATGCCTGCTCAGCTGCCTGATAATCGCCAGCTGGGCCGCAGGATTCATGCCTGCTCAGCTGCCTGATAATCGCCAGCTGGGCCGCAGGATTCATGCCTGCTCAGCTGCCTGATAATCGCCAGCTGGGCCGCAGGATTCATGCCTGCTCAGCTGCCTGATAATCGCCAGCTGGGCCGCAGGATTCATGCCTGCTCAGCTGCCTGATAATCGCCAGCTGGGCCGCAGGATTCATGCCTGCTCAGCTGCTTGATTCTTGCCTGCTGAGGCACATGATCCGTGCAGGAGAGCTACCTGATCAGCACATGAGCAGTCACATGATCAGCGCCTCTCAGTCACCTGATCACTGCATGACAGGCACGTGATCAGTGCCTGCTGAGGTGCGGGATCAGCGCCTGCTCAGCTGCCTGATAATCGCCAGCTGGGCCGCAGGATTCATGCCTGCTCAGCTGCCTGATAATCGCCAGCTGGGCCGCAGGATTCATGCCTGCTCAGCTGCCTGATAATCGCCAGCTGGGCCGCAGGATTCATGCCTGCTCAGCTGCCTGATAACCGCCAGCTGGGCCGCAGGATTCATGCCTGCTCAGCTGCCTGATAATCGCCAGCTGGGCCGCAGGATTCATGCCTGCTCAGCTGCCTGATAATCGCCAGCTGGGCCGCAGGATTCATGCCTGCTCAGCTGCCTGATAATCGCCAGCTGGGCCGCAGGATTCATGCCTGCTCAGCTGCCTGATAATCGCCAGCTGGGCCGCAGGATTCATGCCTGCTCAGCTGCCTGATAATCGCCAGCTGGGCCGCAGGATTCATGCCTGCTCAGCTGCCTGATAATCGCCAGCTGGGCCGCAGGATTCATGCCTGCTCAGCTGCCTGATAATCGCCAGCTGGGCCGCAGGATTCATGCCTGCTCAGCTGCCTGATAATCGCCAGCTGGGCCGCAGGATTCATGCCTGCTCAGCTGCCTGATAATCGCCAGCTGGGCCGCAGGATTCATGCCTGCTCAGCTGCCTGATAATCGCCAGCTGGGCCGCAGGATTCATGCCTGCTCAGCTGCCTGATAATCGCCAGCTGGGCCGCAGGATTCATGCCTGCTCAGCTGCCTGATAATCGCCAGCTGGGCCGCAGGATTCATGCCTGCTCAGCTGCCTGATAATCGCCAGCTGGGCCGCAGGATTCATGCCTGCTCAGCTGCCTGATAATCGCCAGCTGGGCCGCAGGATTCATGCCTGCTCAGCTGCCTGATAATCGCCAGCTGGGCCGCAGGATTCATGCCTGCTCAGCTGCCTGATAATCGCCAGCTGGGCCGCAGGATTCATGCCTGCTCAGCTGCCTGATAATCGCCAGCTGGGCCGCAGGATTCATGCCTGCTCAGCTGCCTGATAATCGCCAGCTGGGCCGCAGGATTCATGCCTGCTCAGCTGCCTGATAATCGCCAGCTGGGCCGCAGGATTCATGCCTGCTCAGCTGCCTGATAATCGCCAGCTGGGCCGCAGGATTCATGCCTGCTCAGCTGCCTGATAATCGCCAGCTGGGCCGCAGGATTCATGCCTGCTCAGCTGCTTGATTCTTGCCTGCTGAGGCACATGATCCGTGCAGGAGAGCTACCTGATCAGCACATGAGCAGTCACATGATCAGCGCCTCTCAGTCACCTGATCACTGCATGACAGGCACGTGATCAGTGCCTGCTGAGGTGCGGGATCAGCGCCTGCTCAGCTGCCTGATAATCGCCAGCTGGGCCGCAGGATTCATGCCTGCTCAGCTGCCTGATAATCGCCAGCTGGGCCGCAGGATTCATGCCTGCTCAGCTGCCTGATAATCGCCAGCTGGGCCGCAGGATTCATGCCTGCTCAGCTGCCTGATAATCGCCAGCTGGGCCGCAGGATTCATGCCTGCTCAGCTGCTTGATTCTTGCCTGCTGAGGCACATGATCCGTGCAGGAGAGCTACCTGAGCACATGAGCAGTCACATGATCAGCGCCTCTCAGTCACCTGATCACTGCATGACAGGCACGTGATCAGTGCCTGCTGAGGTGCGGGATCAGCGCCTGCTCAGCTGCCTGATAATCGCCAGCTGGGCCGCAGGATTCATGCCTGCTCAGCTGCCTGATAATCGCCAGCTGGGCCGCAGGATTCATGCCTGCTCAGCTGCCTGATAATCGCCAGCTGGGCCGCAGGATTCATGCCTGCTCAGCTGCCTGATAATCGCCAGCTGGGCCGCAGGATTCATGCCTGCTCAGCTGCCTGATAATCGCCAGCTGGGCCGCAGGATTCATGCCTGCTCAGCTGCCTGATAATCGCCAGCTGGGCCGCAGGATTCATGCCTGCTCAGCTGCCTGATAATCGCCAGCTGGGCCGCAGGATTCATGCCTGCTCAGCTGCCTGATAATCGCCAGCTGGGCCGCAGGATTCATGCCTGCTCAGCTGCCTGATAATCGCCAGCTGGGCCGCAGGATTCATGCCTGCTCAGCTGCCTGATAATCGCCAGCTGGGCCGCAGGATTCATGCCTGCTCAGCTGCCTGATAATCGCCAGCTGGGCCGCAGGATTCATGCCTGCTCAGCTGCCTGATAATCGCCAGCTGGGCCGCAGGATTCATGCCTGCTCAGCTGCCTGATAATCGCCAGCTGGGCCGCAGGATTCATGCCTGCTCAGCTGCCTGATAATCGCCAGCTGGGCCGCAGGATTCATGCCTGCTCAGCTGCCTGATAATCGCCAGCTGGGCCGCAGGATTCATGCCTGCTCAGCTGCCTGATAATCGCCAGCTGGGCCGCAGGATTCATGCCTGCTCAGCTGCCTGATAATCGCCAGCTGGGCCGCAGGATTCATGCCTGCTCAGCTGCCTGATAATCGCCAGCTGGGCCGCAGGATTCATGCCTGCTCAGCTGCCTGATAATCGCCAGCTGGGCCGCAGGATTCATGCCTGCTCAGCTGCCTGATAATCGCCAGCTGGGCCGCAGGATTCATGCCTGCTCAGCTGCCTGATAATCGCCAGCTGGGCCGCAGGATTCATGCCTGCTCAGCTGCCTGATAATCGCCAGCTGGGCCGCAGGATTCATGCCTGCTCAGCTGCCTGATAATCGCCAGCTGGGCCGCAGGATTCATGCCTGCTCAGCTGCCTGATAATCGCCAGCTGGGCCGCAGGATTCATGCCTGCTCAGCTGCCTGATAATCGCCAGCTGGGCCGCAGGATTCATGCCTGCTCAGCTGCCTGATAATCGCCAGCTGGGCCGCAGGATTCATGCCTGCTCAGCTGCTTGATTCTTGCCTGCTGAGGCACATGATCCGTGCAGGAGAGCTACCTGATCAGCACATGAGCAGTCACATGATCAGCGCCTCTCAGTCACCTGATCACTGCATGACAGGCACGTGATCAGTGCCTGCTGAGGTGCGGGATCAGCGCCTGCTCAGCTGCCTGATAATCGCCAGCTGGGCCGCAGGATTCATGCCTGCTCAGCTGCCTGATAATCGCCAGCTGGGCCGCAGGATTCATGCCTGCTCAGCTGCCTGATAATCGCCAGCTGGGCCGCAGGATTCATGCCTGCTCAGCTGCCTGATAATCGCCAGCTGGGCCGCAGGATTCATGCCTGCTCAGCTGCCTGATAATCGCCAGCTGGGCCGCAGGATTCATGCCTGCTCAGCTGCCTGATAATCGCCAGCTGGGCCGCAGGATTCATGCCTGCTCAGCTGCCTGATAATCGCCAGCTGGGCCGCAGGATTCATGCCTGCTCAGCTGCCTGATAATCGCCAGCTGGGCCGCAGGATTCATGCCTGCTCAGCTGCCTGATAATCGCCAGCTGGGCCGCAGGATTCATGCCTGCTCAGCTGCCTGATAATCGCCAGCTGGGCCGCAGGATTCATGCCTGCTCAGCTGCCTGATAATCGCCAGCTGGGCCGCAGGATTCATGCCTGCTCAGCTGCCTGATAATCGCCAGCTGGGCCGCAGGATTCATGCCTGCTCAGCTGCTTGATTCTTGCCTGCTGAGGCACATGATCCGTGCAGGAGAGCTACCTGATCAGCACATGAGCAGTCACATGATCAGCGCCTCTCAGTCACCTGATCACTGCATGACAGGCACGTGATCAGTGCCTGCTGAGGTGCGGGATCAGCGCCTGCTCAGCTGCCTGATAATCGCCAGCTGGGCCGCAGGATTCATGCCTGCTCAGCTGCCTGATAATCGCCAGCTGGGCCGCAGGATTCATGCCTGCTCAGCTGCCTGATAATCGCCAGCTGGGCCGCAGGATTCATGCCTGCTCAGCTGCCTGATAATCGCCAGCTGGGCCGCAGGATTCATGCCTGCTCAGCTGCCTGATAATCGCCAGCTGGGCCGCAGGATTCATGCCTGCTCAGCTGCCTGATAATCGCCAGCTGGGCCGCAGGATTCATGCCTGCTCAGCTGCCTGATAATCGCCAGCTGGGCCGCAGGATTCATGCCTGCTCAGCTGCCTGATAATCGCCAGCTGGGCCGCAGGATTCATGCCTGCTCAGCTGCCTGATAATCGCCAGCTGGGCCGCAGGATTCATGCCTGCTCAGCTGCCTGATAATCGCCAGCTGGGCCGCAGGATTCATGCCTGCTCAGCTGCCTGATAATCGCCAGCTGGGCCGCAGGATTCATGCCTGCTCAGCTGCCTGATAATCGCCAGCTGGGCCGCAGGATTCATGCCTGCTCAGCTGCCTGATAATCGCCAGCTGGGCCGCAGGATTCATGCCTGCTCAGCTGCCTGATAATCGCCAGCTGGGCCGCAGGATTCATGCCTGCTCAGCTGCCTGATAATCGCCAGCTGGGCCGCAGGATTCATGCCTGCTCAGCTGCCTGATAATCGCCAGCTGGGCCGCAGGATTCATGCCTGCTCAGCTGCCTGATAATCGCCAGCTGGGCCGCAGGATTCATGCCTGCTCAGCTGCCTGATAATCGCCAGCTGGGCCGCAGGATTCATGCCTGCTCAGCTGCCTGATAATCGCCAGCTGGGCCGCAGGATTCATGCCTGCTCAGCTGCCTGATAATCGCCAGCTGGGCCGCAGGATTCATGCCTGCTCAGCTGCCTGATAATCGCCAGCTGGGCCGCAGGATTCATGCCTGCTCAGCTGCCTGATAATCGCCAGCTGGGCCGCAGGATTCATGCCTGCTCAGCTGCCTGATAATCGCCAGCTGGGCCGCAGGATTCATGCCTGCTCAGCTGCCTGATAATCGCCAGCTGGGCCGCAGGATTCATGCCTGCTCAGCTGCCTGATAATCGCCAGCTGGGCCGCAGGATTCATGCCTGCTCAGCTGCCTGATAATCGCCAGCTGGGCCGCAGGATTCATGCCTGCTCAGCTGCTTGATTCTTGCCTGCTGAGGCACATGATCCGTGCAGGAGAGCTACCTGATCAGCACATGAGCAGTCACATGATCAGCGCCTCTCAGTCACCTGATCACTGCATGACAGGCACGTGATCAGTGCCTGCTGAGGTGCGGGATCATGCCTGCTCAGCTGCCTGATAATCGCCAGCTGGGCCGCAGGATTCATGCCTGCTCAGCTGCCTGATAATCGCCAGCTGGGCCGCAGGATTCATGCCTGCTCAGCTGCCTGATAATCGCCAGCTGGGCCGCAGGATTCATGCCTGCTCAGCTGCCTGATAATCGCCAGCTGGGCCGCAGGATTCATGCCTGCTCAGCTGCTTGATTCTTGCCTGCTGAGGCACATGATCCGTGCAGGAGAGCTACCTGATCAGCACATGAGCAGTCACATGATCAGCGCCTCTCAGTCACCTGATCACTGCATGACAGGCACGTGATCAGTGCCTGCTGAGGTGCGGGATCAGCGCCTGCTCAGCTGCCTGATAATCGCCAGCTGGGCCGCAGGATTCATGCCTGCTCAGCTGCCTGATAATCGCCAGCTGGGCCGCAGGATTCATGCCTGCTCAGCTGCCTGATAATCGCCAGCTGGGCCGCAGGATTCATGCCTGCTCAGCTGCCTGATAATCGCCAGCTGGGCCGCAGGATTCATGCCTGCTCAGCTGCCTGATAATCGCCAGCTGGGCCGCAGGATTCATGCCTGCTCAGCTGCCTGATAATCGCCAGCTGGGCCGCAGGATTCATGCCTGCTCAGCTGCCTGATAATCGCCAGCTGGGCCGCAGGATTCATGCCTGCTCAGCTGCCTGATAATCGCCAGCTGGGCCGCAGGATTCATGCCTGCTCAGCTGCCTGATAATCGCCAGCTGGGCCGCAGGATTCATGCCTGCTCAGCTGCCTGATAATCGCCAGCTGGGCCGCAGGATTCATGCCTGCTCAGCTGCCTGATAATCGCCAGCTGGGCCGCAGGATTCATGCCTGCTCAGCTGCCTGATAATCGCCAGCTGGGCCGCAGGATTCATGCCTGCTCAGCTGCCTGATAACCGCCAGCTGGGCCGCAGGATTCATGCCTGCTCAGCTGCCTGATAATCGCCAGCTGGGCCGCAGGATTCATGCCTGCTCAGCTGCCTGATAATCGCCAGCTGGGCCGCAGGATTCATGCCTGCTCAGCTGCCTGATAATCGCCAGCTGGGCCGCAGGATTCATGCCTGCTCAGCTGCCTGATAATCGCCAGCTGGGCCGCAGGATTCATGCCTGCTCAGCTGCCTGATTCTTGCCTGCTGAGGCACATGATCCGTGCAGGAGAGCTACCTGATCAGCACATGAGCAGTCACATGATCAGCGCCTCTCAGTCACCTGATCACTGCATGACAGGCACGTGATCAGTGCCTGCTGAGGTGCGGGATCAGCGCCTGCTCAGCTGCCTGATAATCGCCAGCTGGGCCGCAGGATTCATGCCTGCTCAGCTGCCTGATAATCGCCAGCTGGGCCGCAGGATTCATGCCTGCTCAGCTGCCTGATAATCGCCAGCTGGGCCGCAGGATTCATGCCTGCTCAGCTGCCTGATAATCGCCAGCTGGGCCGCAGGATTCATGCCTGCTCAGCTGCCTGATTCTTGCCTGCTGAGGCACATGATCCGTGCAGGAGAGCTACCTGATCAGCACATGAGCAGTCACATGATCAGCGCCTCTCAGTCACCTGATCACTGCATGACAGGCACGTGATCAGTGCCTGCTGAGGTGCGGGATCAGCGCCTGCTCAGCTGCCTGATAATCGCCAGCTGGGCCGCAGGATTCATGCCTGCTCAGCTGCCTGATAATCGCCAGCTGGGCCGCAGGATTCATGCCTGCTCAGCTGCCTGATAATCGCCAGCTGGGCCGCAGGATTCATGCCTGCTCAGCTGCCTGATAATCGCCAGCTGGGCCGCAGGATTCATGCCTGCTCAGCTGCCTGATAACCGCCAGCTGGGCCGCAGGATTCATGCCTGCTCAGCTGCCTGATAATCGCCAGCTGGGCCGCAGGATTCATGCCTGCTCAGCTGCCTGATAATCGCCAGCTGGGCCGCAGGATTCATGCCTGCTCAGCTGCCTGATAATCGCCAGCTGGGCCGCAGGATTCATGCCTGCTCAGCTGCCTGATAATCGCCAGCTGGGCCGCAGGATTCATGCCTGCTCAGCTGCCTGATAATCGCCAGCTGGGCCGCAGGATTCATGCCTGCTCAGCTGCCTGATAATCGCCAGCTGGGCCGCAGGATTCATGCCTGCTCAGCTGCCTGATAATCGCCAGCTGGGCCGCAGGATTCATGCCTGCTCAGCTGCTTGATTCTTGCCTGCTGAGGCACATGATCCGTGCAGGAGAGCTACCTGATCAGCACATGAGCAGTCACATGATCAGCGCCTCTCAGTCACCTGATCACTGCATGACAGGCACGTGATCAGTGCCTGCTGAGGTGCGGGATCATGCCTGCTCAGCTGCCTGATAATCGCCAGCTGGGCCGCAGGATTCATGCCTGCTCAGCTGCCTGATAATCGCCAGCTGGGCCGCAGGATTCATGCCTGCTCAGCTGCCTGATAATCGCCAGCTGGGCCGCAGGATTCATGCCTGCTCAGCTGCCTGATAATCGCCAGCTGGGCCGCAGGATTCATGCCTGCTCAGCTGCTTGATTCTTGCCTGCTGAGGCACATGATCCGTGCAGGAGAGCTACCTGATCAGCACATGAGCAGTCACATGATCAGCGCCTCTCAGTCACCTGATCACTGCATGACAGGCACGTGATCAGTGCCTGCTGAGGTGCGGGATCAGCGCCTGCTCAGCTGCCTGATAATCGCCAGCTGGGCCGCAGGATTCATGCCTGCTCAGCTGCCTGATAATCGCCAGCTGGGCCGCAGGATTCATGCCTGCTCAGCTGCCTGATAATCGCCAGCTGGGCCGCAGGATTCATGCCTGCTCAGCTGCCTGATAACCGCCAGCTGGGCCGCAGGATTCATGCCTGCTCAGCTGCCTGATAATCGCCAGCTGGGCCGCAGGATTCATGCCTGCTCAGCTGCCTGATAATCGCCAGCTGGGCCGCAGGATTCATGCCTGCTCAGCTGCCTGATAATCGCCAGCTGGGCCGCAGGATTCATGCCTGCTCAGCTGCCTGATAATCGCCAGCTGGGCCGCAGGATTCATGCCTGCTCAGCTGCCTGATAATCGCCAGCTGGGCCGCAGGATTCATGCCTGCTCAGCTGCCTGATAATCGCCAGCTGGGCCGCAGGATTCATGCCTGCTCAGCTGCCTGATAATCGCCAGCTGGGCCGCAGGATTCATGCCTGCTCAGCTGCCTGATAATCGCCAGCTGGGCCGCAGGATTCATGCCTGCTCAGCTGCCTGATAACCGCCAGCTGGGCCGCAGGATTCATGCCTGCTCAGCTGCCTGATAATCGCCAGCTGGGCCGCAGGATTCATGCCTGCTCAGCTGCCTGATAATCGCCAGCTGGGCCGCAGGATTCATGCCTGCTCAGCTGCCTGATAATCGCCAGCTGGGCCGCAGGATTCATGCCTGCTCAGCTGCCTGATAATCGCCAGCTGGGCCGCAGGATTCATGCCTGCTCAGCTGCCTGATAATCGCCAGCTGGGCCGCAGGATTCATGCCTGCTCAGCTGCCTGATAATCGCCAGCTGGGCCGCAGGATTCATGCCTGCTCAGCTGCCTGATAATCGCCAGCTGGGCCGCAGGATTCATGCCTGCTCAGCTGCCTGATAATCGCCAGCTGGGCCGCAGGATTCATGCCTGCTCAGCTGCCTGATAATCGCCAGCTGGGCCGCAGGATTCATGCCTGCTCAGCTGCCTGATAATCGCCAGCTGGGCCGCAGGATTCATGCCTGCTCAGCTGCCTGATAATCGCCAGCTGGGCCGCAGGATTCATGCCTGCTCAGCTGCCTGATAATCGCCAGCTGGGCCGCAGGATTCATGCCTGCTCAGCTGCCTGATAATCGCCAGCTGGGCCGCAGGATTCATGCCTGCTCAGCTGCCTGATAATCGCCAGCTGGGCCGCAGGATTCATGCCTGCTCAGCTGCCTGATAATCGCCAGCTGGGCCGCAGGATTCATGCCTGCTCAGCTGCTTGATTCTTGCCTGCTGAGGCACATGATCCGTGCAGGAGAGCTACCTGATCAGCACATGAGCAGTCACATGATCAGCGCCTCTCAGTCACCTGATCACTGCATGACAGGCACGTGATCAGTGCCTGCTGAGGTGCGGGATCAGCGCCTGCTCAGCTGCCTGATAATCGCCAGCTGGGCCGCAGGATTCATGCCTGCTCAGCTGCCTGATAATCGCCAGCTGGGCCGCAGGATTCATGCCTGCTCAGCTGCCTGATAATCGCCAGCTGGGCCGCAGGATTCATGCCTGCTCAGCTGCCTGATAATCGCCAGCTGGGCCGCAGGATTCATGCCTGCTCAGCTGCTTGATTCTTGCCTGCTGAGGCACATGATCCGTGCAGGAGAGCTACCTGATCAGCACATGAGCAGTCACATGATCAGCGCCTCTCAGTCACCTGATCACTGCATGACAGGCACGTGATCAGTGCCTGCTGAGGTGCGGGATCAGCGCCTGCTCAGCTGCCTGATAATCGCCAGCTGGGCCGCAGGATTCATGCCTGCTCAGCTGCCTGATAATCGCCAGCTGGGCCGCAGGATTCATGCCTGCTCAGCTGCCTGATAACCGCCAGCTGGGCCGCAGGATTCATGCCTGCTCAGCTGCCTGATAACCGCCAGCTGGGCCGCAGGATTCATGCCTGCTCAGCTGCCTGATAACCGCCAGCTGGGCCGCAGGATTCATGCCTGCTCAGCTGCCTGATAACCGCCAGCTGGGCCGCAGGATTCATGCCTGCTCAGCTGCCTGATAATCGCCAGCTGGGCCGCAGGATTCATGCCTGCTCAGCTGCCTGATAATCGCCAGCTGGGCCGCAGGATTCATGCCTGCTCAGCTGCCTGATAATCGCCAGCTGGGCCGCAGGATTCATGCCTGCTCAGCTGCCTGATAATCGCCAGCTGGGCCGCAGGATTCATGCCTGCTCAGCTGCCTGATAATCGCCAGCTGGGCCGCAGGATTCATGCCTGCTCAGCTGCCTGATAATCGCCAGCTGGGCCGCAGGATTCATGCCTGCTCAGCTGCCTGATAATCGCCAGCTGGGCCGCAGGATTCATGCCTGCTCAGCTGCCTGATAATCGCCAGCTGGGCCGCAGGATTCATGCCTGCTCAGCTGCCTGATAATCGCCAGCTGGGCCGCAGGATTCATGCCTGCTCAGCTGCCTGATAATCGCCAGCTGGGCCGCAGGATTCATGCCTGCTCAGCTGCCTGATAATCGCCAGCTGGGCCGCAGGATTCATGCCTGCTCAGCTGCTTGATTCTTGCCTGCTGAGGCACATGATCCGTGCAGGAGAGCTACCTGATCAGCACATGAGCAGTCACATGATCAGCGCCTCTCAGTCACCTGATCACTGCATGACAGGCACGTGATCAGTGCCTGCTGAGGTGCGGGATCAGCGCCTGCTCAGCTGCCTGATAATCGCCAGCTGGGCCGCAGGATTCATGCCTGCTCAGCTGCCTGATAATCGCCAGCTGGGCCGCAGGATTCATGCCTGCTCAGCTGCCTGATAATCGCCAGCTGGGCCGCAGGATTCATGCCTGCTCAGCTGCCTGATAATCGCCAGCTGGGCCGCAGGATTCATGCCTGCTCAGCTGCCTGATTCTTGCCTGCTGAGGCACATGATCCATGCAGGAGAGCTGCCTGATCAGCACATGAGCAGTCACATGATCAGCGCCTCTCAGTCACCTGATCACTGCATGACAGGCACCTGATCAGTGCCTGCTGAGGTGCGGGATCATGCCTGCTCAGCTGCCTGATAATCGCCAGCTGGGCCGCAGGATTCATGCCTGCTCAGCTGCCTGATAATCGCCAGCTGGGCCGCAGGATTCATGCCTGCTCAGCTGCCTGATAATCGCCAGCTGGGCCGCAGGATTCATGCCTGCTCAGCTGCCTGATAATCGCCAGCTGGGCCGCAGGATTCATGCCTGCTCAGCTGCCTGATAACCGCCAGCTGGGCCGCAGGATTCATGCCTGCTCAGCTGCCTGATAATCGCCAGCTGGGCCGCAGGATTCATGCCTGCTCAGCTGCCTGATAATCGCCAGCTGGGCCGCAGGATTCATGCCTGCTCAGCTGCCTGATAATCGCCAGCTGGGCCGCAGGATTCATGCCTGCTCAGCTGCCTGATAATCGCCAGCTGGGCCGCAGGATTCATGCCTGCTCAGCTGCCTGATAATCGCCAGCTGGGCCGCAGGATTCATGCCTGCTCAGCTGCCTGATAATCGCCAGCTGGGCCGCAGGATTCATGCCTGCTCAGCTGCCTGATAATCGCCAGCTGGGCCGCAGGATTCATGCCTGCTCAGCTGCTTGATTCTTGCCTGCTGGGCACATGATCCGTGCAGGAGAGCTACCTGATCAGCACATGAGCAGTCACATGATCAGCGCCTCTCAGTCACCTGATCACTGCATGACAGGCACGTGATCAGTGCCTGCTGAGGTGCGGGATCAGCGCCTGCTCAGCTGCCTGATAATCGCCAGCTGGGCCGCAGGATTCATGCCTGCTCAGCTGCCTGATAATCGCCAGCTGGGCCGCAGGATTCATGCCTGCTCAGCTGCCTGATAATCGCCAGCTGGGCCGCAGGATTCATGCCTGCTCAGCTGCCTGATAATCGCCAGCTGGGCCGCAGGATTCATGCCTGCTCAGCTGCTTGATTCTTGCCTGCTGAGGCACATGATCCGTGCAGGAGAGCTACCTGATCAGCACATGAGCAGTCACATGATCAGCGCCTCTCAGTCACCTGATCACTGCATGACAGGCACGTGATCAGTGCCTGCTGAGGTGCGGGATCATGCCTGCTCAGCTGCCTGATAATCGCCAGCTGGGCCGCAGGATTCATGCCTGCTCAGCTGCCTGATAATCGCCAGCTGGGCCGCAGGATTCATGCCTGCTCAGCTGCCTGATAATCGCCAGCTGGGCCGCAGGATTCATGCCTGCTCAGCTGCCTGATAATCGCCAGCTGGGCCGCAGGATTCATGCCTGCTCAGCTGCCTGATTCTTGCCAGCTGGGCGCAGGATCCGTGCCTGCTCAGCTGCCTGATCAGCACATGAGCAGTCACATGATCAGCGCCTCTCAGTCACCTGATCACTGCATGACAGGCACGTGATCAGTGCCTGCTGAGGATCATGCCTGCTCAGCTGCCTGATAATCGCCAGCTGGGCCGCAGGATTCATGCCTGCTCAGCTGCCTGATAATCGCCAGCTGGGCCGCAGGATTCATGCCTGCTCAGCTGCCTGATAATCGCCAGCTGGGCCGCAGGATTCATGCCTGCTCAGCTGCCTGATAATCGCCAGCTGGGCCGCAGGATTCATGCCTGCTCAGCTGCTTGATTCTTGCCTGCTGAGGCACATGATCCGTGCAGGAGAGCTACCTGATCAGCACATGAGCAGTCACATGATCAGCGCCTCTCAGTCACCTGATCACTGCATGACAGGCACGTGATCAGTGCCTGCTGAGGTGCGGGATCAGCCTGCTCAGCTGCCTGATAATCGCCAGCTGGGCCGCAGGATTCATGCCTGCTCAGCTGCCTGATAATCGCCAGCTGGGCCGCAGGATTCATGCCTGCTCAGCTGCCTGATAATCGCCAGCTGGGCCGCAGGATTCATGCCTGCTCAGCTGCCTGATAACCGCCAGCTGGGCCGCAGGATTCATGCCTGCTCAGCTGCCTGATAACCGCCAGCTGGGCCGCAGGATTCATGCCTGCTCAGCTGCCTGATAATCGCCAGCTGGGCCGCAGGATTCATGCCTGCTCAGCTGCCTGATAATCGCCAGCTGGGCCGCAGGATTCATGCCTGCTCAGCTGCCTGATAATCGCCAGCTGGGCCGCAGGATTCATGCCTGCTCAGCTGCCTGATAATCGCCAGCTGGGCCGCAGGATTCATGCCTGCTCAGCTGCCTGATAATCGCCAGCTGGGCCGCAGGATTCATGCCTGCTCAGCTGCTTGATTCTTGCCTGCTGAGGCACATGATCCGTGCAGGAGAGCTACCTGATCAGCACATGAGCAGTCACATGATCAGCGCCTCTCAGTCACCTGATCACTGCATGACAGGCACGTGATCAGTGCCTGCTGAGGTGCGGGATCAGCGCCTGCTCAGCTGCCTGATAATCGCCAGCTGGGCCGCAGGATTCATGCCTGCTCAGCTGCCTGATAATCGCCAGCTGGGCCGCAGGATTCATGCCTGCTCAGCTGCCTGATAACCGCCAGCTGGGCCGCAGGATTCATGCCTGCTCAGCTGCCTGATAACCGCCAGCTGGGCCGCAGGATTCATGCCTGCTCAGCTGCCTGATAACCGCCAGCTGGGCCGCAGGATTCATGCCTGCTCAGCTGCCTGATAACCGCCAGCTGGGCCGCAGGATTCATGCCTGCTCAGCTGCCTGATAATCGCCAGCTGGGCCGCAGGATTCATGCCTGCTCAGCTGCCTGATAATCGCCAGCTGGGCCGCAGGATTCATGCCTGCTCAGCTGCCTGATAATCGCCAGCTGGGCCGCAGGATTCATGCCTGCTCAGCTGCCTGATAATCGCCAGCTGGGCCGCAGGATTCATGCCTGCTCAGCTGCCTGATAATCGCCAGCTGGGCCGCAGGATTCATGCCTGCTCAGCTGCTTGATTCTTGCCTGCTGAGGCACATGATCCGTGCAGGAGAGCTACCTGATCAGCACATGAGCAGTCACATGATCAGCGCCTCTCAGTCACCTGATCACTGCATGACAGGCACGTGATCAGTGCCTGCTGAGGTGCGGGATCAGCGCCTGCTCAGCTGCCTGATAATCGCCAGCTGGGCCGCAGGATTCATGCCTGCTCAGCTGCCTGATAATCGCCAGCTGGGCCGCAGGATTCATGCCTGCTCAGCTGCCTGATAATCGCCAGCTGGGCCGCAGGATTCATGCCTGCTCAGCTGCCTGATAATCGCCAGCTGGGCCGCAGGATTCATGCCTGCTCAGCTGCTTGATTCTTGCCTGCTGAGGCACATGATCCGTGCTGGAGAGCTACCTGATCAGCACATGAGCAGTCACATGATCAGCGCCTCTCAGTCACCTGATCACTGCATGACAGGCACGTGATCAGTGCCTGCTGAGGATTCATGCCTGCTCAGCTGCCTGATAATCGCCAGCTGGGCCGCAGGATTCATGCCTGCTCAGCTGCCTGATAATCGCCAGCTGGGCCGCAGGATTCATGCCTGCTCAGCTGCCTGATAATCGCCAGCTGGGCCGCAGGATTCATGCCTGCTCAGCTGCCTGATAATCGCCAGCTGGGCCGCAGGATTCATGCCTGCTCAGCTGCCTGATAATCGCCAGCTGGGCCGCAGGATTCATGCCTGCTCAGCTGCCTGATAATCGCCAGCTGGGCCGCAGGATTCATGCCTGCTCAGCTGCCTGATAATCGCCAGCTGGGCCGCAGGATTCATGCCTGCTCAGCTGCCTGATAATCGCCAGCTGGGCCGCAGGATTCATGCCTGCTCAGCTGCCTGATAATCGCCAGCTGGGCCGCAGGATTCATGCCTGCTCAGCTGCCTGATAATCGCCAGCTGGGCCGCAGGATTCATGCCTGCTCAGCTGCCTGATAATCGCCAGCTGGGCCGCAGGATTCATGCCTGCTCAGCTGCCTGATAATCGCCAGCTGGGCCGCAGGATTCATGCCTGCTCAGCTGCTTGATTCTTGCCTGCTGAGGCACATGATCCGTGCAGGAGAGCTACCTGATCAGCACATGAGCAGTCACATGATCAGCGCCTCTCAGTCACCTGATCACTGCATGACAGGCACGTGATCAGTGCCTGCTGAGGTGCGGGATCAGCGCCTGCTCAGCTGCCTGATAATCGCCAGCTGGGCCGCAGGATTCATGCCTGCTCAGCTGCCTGATAATCGCCAGCTGGGCCGCAGGATTCATGCCTGCTCAGCTGCCTGATAATCGCCAGCTGGGCCGCAGGATTCATGCCTGCTCAGCTGCCTGATAATCGCCAGCTGGGCCGCAGGATTCATGCCTGCTCAGCTGCTTGATTCTTGCCTGCTGAGGCACATGATCCGTGCAGGAGAGCTACCTGATCAGCACATGAGCAGTCACATGATCAGCGCCTCTCAGTCACCTGATCACTGCATGACAGGCACGTGATCAGTGCCTGCTGAGGTGCGGGATCAGCGCCTGCTCAGCTGCCTGATAATCGCCAGCTGGGCCGCAGGATTCATGCCTGCTCAGCTGCCTGATAATCGCCAGCTGGGCCGCAGGATTCATGCCTGCTCAGCTGCCTGATAACCGCCAGCTGGGCCGCAGGATTCATGCCTGCTCAGCTGCCTGATAACCGCCAGCTGGGCCGCAGGATTCATGCCTGCTCAGCTGCCTGATAATCGCCAGCTGGGCCGCAGGATTCATGCCTGCTCAGCTGCCTGATAATCGCCAGCTGGGCCGCAGGATTCATGCCTGCTCAGCTGCCTGATAATCGCCAGCTGGGCCGCAGGATTCATGCCTGCTCAGCTGCCTGATAATCGCCAGCTGGGCCGCAGGATTCATGCCTGCTCAGCTGCCTGATAATCGCCAGCTGGGCCGCAGGATTCATGCCTGCTCAGCTGCCTGATAATCGCCAGCTGGGCCGCAGGATTCATGCCTGCTCAGCTGCCTGATAATCGCCAGCTGGGCCGCAGGATTCATGCCTGCTCAGCTGCCTGATAATCGCCAGCTGGGCCGCAGGATTCATGCCTGCTCAGCTGCCTGATAATCGCCAGCTGGGCCGCAGGATTCATGCCTGCTCAGCTGCCTGATAATCGCCAGCTGGGCCGCAGGATTCATGCCTGCTCAGCTGCCTGATAATCGCCAGCTGGGCCGCAGGATTCATGCCTGCTCAGCTGCCTGATAATCGCCAGCTGGGCCGCAGGATTCATGCCTGCTCAGCTGCCTGATAATCGCCAGCTGGGCCGCAGGATTCATGCCTGCTCAGCTGCCTGATAATCGCCAGCTGGGCCGCAGGATTCATGCCTGCTCAGCTGCCTGATAATCGCCAGCTGGGCCGCAGGATTCATGCCTGCTCAGCTGCCTGATAATCGCCAGCTGGGCCGCAGGATTCATGCCTGCTCAGCTGCTTGATTCTTGCCTGCTGAGGCACATGATCCGTGCAGGAGAGCTACCTGATCAGCACATGAGCAGTCACATGATCAGCGCCTCTCAGTCACCTGATCACTGCATGACAGGCACGTGATCAGTGCCTGCTGAGGTGCGGGATCAGCGCCTGCTCAGCTGCCTGATAATCGCCAGCTGGGCCGCAGGATTCATGCCTGCTCAGCTGCCTGATAATCGCCAGCTGGGCCGCAGGATTCATGCCTGCTCAGCTGCCTGATAATCGCCAGCTGGGCCGCAGGATTCATGCCTGCTCAGCTGCCTGATAATCGCCAGCTGGGCCGCAGGATTCATGCCTGCTCAGCTGCCTGATAACCGCCAGCTGGGCCGCAGGATTCATGCCTGCTCAGCTGCCTGATAATCGCCAGCTGGGCCGCAGGATTCATGCCTGCTCAGCTGCCTGATAACCGCCAGCTGGGCCGCAGGATTCATGCCTGCTCAGCTGCCTGATAACCGCCAGCTGGGCCGCAGGATTCATGCCTGCTCAGCTGCCTGATAATCGCCAGCTGGGCCGCAGGATTCATGCCTGCTCAGCTGCCTGATAATCGCCAGCTGGGCCGCAGGATTCATGCCTGCTCAGCTGCCTGATAATCGCCAGCTGGGCCGCAGGATTCATGCCTGCTCAGCTGCCTGATAATCGCCAGCTGGGCCGCAGGATTCATGCCTGCTCAGCTGCCTGATAATCGCCAGCTGGGCCGCAGGATTCA
Source organism: Bos javanicus (assembly GCF_032452875.1). NCBI lineage: Eukaryota > Metazoa > Chordata > Mammalia > Artiodactyla > Bovidae > Bos > Bos javanicus. The sequence continues at coordinate 132,420 of NW_026893916.1, read as the reverse complement.
TGCCTGCTCAGCTGCTTGATTCTTGCCTGCTGAGGCACATGATCCGTGCAGGAGAGCTACCTGATCAGCACATGAGCAGTCACATGATCAGCGCCTCTCAGTCACCTGATCACTGCATGACAGGCACGTGATCAGTGCCTGCTGAGGTGCGGGATCAGCGCCTGCTCAGCTGCCTGATAATCGCCAGCTGGGCCGCAGGATTCATGCCTGCTCAGCTGCCTGATAATCGCCAGCTGGGCCGCAGGATTCATGCCTGCTCAGCTGCCTGATAATCGCCAGCTGGGCCGCAGGATTCATGCCTGCTCAGCTGCCTGATAACCGCCAGCTGGGCCGCAGGATTCATGCCTGCTCAGCTGCCTGATAATCGCCAGCTGGGCCGCAGGATTCATGCCTGCTCAGCTGCCTGATAACCGCCAGCTGGGCCGCAGGATTCATGCCTGCTCAGCTGCCTGATAATCGCCAGCTGGGCCGCAGGATTCATGCCTGCTCAGCTGCCTGATAATCGCCAGCTGGGCCGCAGGATTCATGCCTGCTCAGCTGCCTGATAATCGCCAGCTGGGCCGCAGGATTCATGCCTGCTCAGCTGCCTGATAATCGCCAGCTGGGCCGCAGGATTCATGCCTGCTCAGCTGCCTGATAATCGCCAGCTGGGCCGCAGGATTCATGCCTGCTCAGCTGCCTGATAATCGCCAGCTGGGCCGCAGGATTCATGCCTGCTCAGCTGCCTGATAACCGCCAGCTGGGCCGCAGGATTCATGCCTGCTCAGCTGCCTGATAATCGCCAGCTGGGCCGCAGGATTCATGCCTGCTCAGCTGCCTGATAATCGCCAGCTGGGCCGCAGGATTCATGCCTGCTCAGCTGCCTGATAATCGCCAGCTGGGCCGCAGGATTCATGCCTGCTCAGCTGCCTGATAATCGCCAGCTGGGCCGCAGGATTCATGCCTGCTCAGCTGCCTGATAATCGCCAGCTGGGCCGCAGGATTCATGCCTGCTCAGCTGCCTGATAATCGCCAGCTGGGCCGCAGGATTCATGCCTGCTCAGCTGCCTGATAATCGCCAGCTGGGCCGCAGGATTCATGCCTGCTCAGCTGCCTGATAATCGCCAGCTGGGCCGCAGGATTCATGCCTGCTCAGCTGCCTGATAATCGCCAGCTGGGCCGCAGGATTCATGCCTGCTCAGCTGCTTGATTCTTGCCTGCTGAGGCACATGATCCGTGCAGGAGAGCTACCTGATCAGCACATGAGCAGTCACATGATCAGCGCCTCTCAGTCACCTGATCACTGCATGACAGGCACGTGATCAGTGCCTGCTGAGGTGCGGGATCAGCGCCTGCTCAGCTGCCTGATAATCGCCAGCTGGGCCGCAGGATTCATGCCTGCTCAGCTGCCTGATAATCGCCAGCTGGGCCGCAGGATTCATGCCTGCTCAGCTGCCTGATAATCGCCAGCTGGGCCGCAGGATTCATGCCTGCTCAGCTGCCTGATAATCGCCAGCTGGGCCGCAGGATTCATGCCTGCTCAGCTGCTTGATTCTTGCCTGCTGAGGCACATGATCCGTGCAGGAGAGCTACCTGATCAGCACATGAGCAGTCACATGATCAGCGCCTCTCAGTCACCTGATCACTGCATGACAGGCACGTGATCAGTGCCTGCTGAGGTGCGGGATCAGCGCCTGCTCAGCTGCCTGATAATCGCCAGCTGGGCCGCAGGATTCATGCCTGCTCAGCTGCCTGATAATCGCCAGCTGGGCCGCAGGATTCATGCCTGCTCAGCTGCCTGATAACCGCCAGCTGGGCCGCAGGATTCATGCCTGCTCAGCTGCCTGATAACCGCCAGCTGGGCCGCAGGATTCATGCCTGCTCAGCTGCCTGATAACCGCCAGCTGGGCCGCAGGATTCATGCCTGCTCAGCTGCCTGATAATCGCCAGCTGGGCCGCAGGATTCATGCCTGCTCAGCTGCCTGATAATCGCCAGCTGGGCCGCAGGATTCATGCCTGCTCAGCTGCCTGATAATCGCCAGCTGGGCCGCAGGATTCATGCCTGCTCAGCTGCCTGATAATCGCCAGCTGGGCCGCAGGATTCATGCCTGCTCAGCTGCCTGATAATCGCCAGCTGGGCCGCAGGATTCATGCCTGCTCAGCTGCCTGATAATCGCCAGCTGGGCCGCAGGATTCATGCCTGCTCAGCTGCCTGATAATCGCCAGCTGGGCCGCAGGATTCATGCCTGCTCAGCTGCCTGATAATCGCCAGCTGGGCCGCAGGATTCATGCCTGCTCAGCTGCCTGATAATCGCCAGCTGGGCCGCAGGATTCATGCCTGCTCAGCTGCCTGATAATCGCCAGCTGGGCCGCAGGATTCATGCCTGCTCAGCTGCCTGATAATCGCCAGCTGGGCCGCAGGATTCATGCCTGCTCAGCTGCCTGATAATCGCCAGCTGGGCCGCAGGATTCATGCCTGCTCAGCTGCCTGATAATCGCCAGCTGGGCCGCAGGATTCATGCCTGCTCAGCTGCCTGATAATCGCCAGCTGGGCCGCAGGATTCATGCCTGCTCAGCTGCCTGATAATCGCCAGCTGGGCCGCAGGATTCATGCCTGCTCAGCTGCCTGATAATCGCCAGCTGGGCCGCAGGATTCATGCCTGCTCAGCTGCCTGATAATCGCCAGCTGGGCCGCAGGATTCATGCCTGCTCAGCTGCCTGATAATCGCCAGCTGGGCCGCAGGATTCATGCCTGCTCAGCTGCCTGATAATCGCCAGCTGGGCCGCAGGATTCATGCCTGCTCAGCTGCCTGATAATCGCCAGCTGGGCCGCAGGATTCATGCCTGCTCAGCTGCCTGATAATCGCCAGCTGGGCCGCAGGATTCATGCCTGCTCAGCTGCCTGATAATCGCCAGCTGGGCCGCAGGATTCATGCCTGCTCAGCTGCCTGATAATCGCCAGCTGGGCCGCAGGATTCATGCCTGCTCAGCTGCCTGATAATCGCCAGCTGGGCCGCAGGATTCATGCCTGCTCAGCTGCCTGATAATCGCCAGCTGGGCCGCAGGATTCATGCCTGCTCAGCTGCCTGATAATCGCCAGCTGGGCCGCAGGATTCATGCCTGCTCAGCTGCCTGATAATCGCCAGCTGGGCCGCAGGATTCATGCCTGCTCAGCTGCCTGATAATCGCCAGCTGGGCCGCAGGATTCATGCCTGCTCAGCTGCCTGATAATCGCCAGCTGGGCCGCAGGATTCATGCCTGCTCAGCTGCCTGATAATCGCCAGCTGGGCCGCAGGATTCATGCCTGCTCAGCTGCCTGATAATCGCCAGCTGGGCCGCAGGATTCATGCCTGCTCAGCTGCCTGATAATCGCCAGCTGGGCCGCAGGATTCATGCCTGCTCAGCTGCCTGATAATCGCCAGCTGGGCCGCAGGATTCATGCCTGCTCAGCTGCTTGATTCTTGCCTGCTGAGGCACATGATCCGTGCAGGAGAGCTACCTGATCAGCACATGAGCAGTCACATGATCAGCGCCTCTCAGTCACCTGATCACTGCATGACAGGCACGTGATCAGTGCCTGCTGAGGTGCGGGATCAGCGCCTGCTCAGCTGCCTGATAATCGCCAGCTGGGCCGCAGGATTCATGCCTGCTCAGCTGCCTGATAATCGCCAGCTGGGCCGCAGGATTCATGCCTGCTCAGCTGCCTGATAATCGCCAGCTGGGCCGCAGGATTCATGCCTGCTCAGCTGCCTGATAATCGCCAGCTGGGCCGCAGGATTCATGCCTGCTCAGCTGCTTGATTCTTGCCTGCTGAGGCACATGATCCGTGCAGGAGAGCTACCTGATCAGCACATGCAGTCACATGATCAGCGCCTCTCAGTCACCTGATCACTGCATGACAGGCACGTGATCAGTGCCTGCTGAGGTGCGGGATCAGCGCCTGCTCAGCTGCCTGATAATCGCCAGCTGGGCCGCAGGATTCATGCCTGCTCAGCTGCCTGATAATCGCCAGCTGGGCCGCAGGATTCATGCCTGCTCAGCTGCCTGATAATCGCCAGCTGGGCCGCAGGATTCATGCCTGCTCAGCTGCCTGATAATCGCCAGCTGGGCCGCAGGATTCATGCCTGCTCAGCTGCCTGATAACGCCAGCTGGGCCGCAGGATTCATGCCTGCTCAGCTGCCTGATAATCGCCAGCTGGGCCGCAGGATTCATGCCTGCTCAGCTGCCTGATAATCGCCAGCTGGGCCGCAGGATTCATGCCTGCTCAGCTGCCTGATAATCGCCAGCTGGGCCGCAGGATTCATGCCTGCTCAGCTGCCTGATAATCGCCAGCTGGGCCGCAGGATTCATGCCTGCTCAGCTGCCTGATAATCGCCAGCTGGGCCGCAGGATTCATGCCTGCTCAGCTGCCTGATAATCGCCAGCTGGGCCGCAGGATTCATGCCTGCTCAGCTGCCTGATAATCGCCAGCTGGGCCGCAGGATTCATGCCTGCTCAGCTGCCTGATAATCGCCAGCTGGGCCGCAGGATTCATGCCTGCTCAGCTGCCTGATAATCGCCAGCTGGGCCGCAGGATTCATGCCTGCTCAGCTGCCTGATAATCGCCAGCTGGGCCGCAGGATTCATGCCTGCTCAGCTGCCTGATAATCGCCAGCTGGGCCGCAGGATTCATGCCTGCTCAGCTGCCTGATAATCGCCAGCTGGGCCGCAGGATTCATGCCTGCTCAGCTGCTTGATTCTTGCCTGCTGAGGCACATGATCCGTGCAGGAGAGCTACCTGATCAGCACATGAGCAGTCACATGATCAGCGCCTCTCAGTCACCTGATCACTGCATGACAGGCACGTGATCAGTGCCTGCTGAGGTGCGGGATCAGCGCCTGCTCAGCTGCCTGATAATCGCCAGCTGGGCCGCAGGATTCATGCCTGCTCAGCTGCCTGATAATCGCCAGCTGGGCCGCAGGATTCATGCCTGCTCAGCTGCCTGATAATCGCCAGCTGGGCCGCAGGATTCATGCCTGCTCAGCTGCCTGATAATCGCCAGCTGGGCCGCAGGATTCATGCCTGCTCAGCTGCTTGATTCTTGCCTGCTGAGGCACATGATCCGTGCAGGAGAGCTACCTGATCAGCACATGAGCAGTCACATGATCAGCGCCTCTCAGTCACCTGATCACTGCATGACAGGCACGTGATCAGTGCCTGCTGAGGTGATCAGCGCCTGCTCAGCTGCCTGATAATCGCCAGCTGGGCCGCAGGATTCATGCCTGCTCAGCTGCCTGATAATCGCCAGCTGGGCCGCAGGATTCATGCCTGCTCAGCTGCCTGATAACCGCCAGCTGGGCCGCAGGATTCATGCCTGCTCAGCTGCCTGATAATCGCCAGCTGGGCCGCAGGATTCATGCCTGCTCAGCTGCCTGATAACCGCCAGCTGGGCCGCAGGATTCATGCCTGCTCAGCTGCCTGATAATCGCCAGCTGGGCCGCAGGATTCATGCCTGCTCAGCTGCCTGATAATCGCCAGCTGGGCCGCAGGATTCATGCCTGCTCAGCTGCCTGATAATCGCCAGCTGGGCCGCAGGATTCATGCCTGCTCAGCTGCCTGATAATCGCCAGCTGGGCCGCAGGATTCATGCCTGCTCAGCTGCCTGATAATCGCCAGCTGGGCCGCAGGATTCATGCCTGCTCAGCTGCCTGATAATCGCCAGCTGGGCCGCAGGATTCATGCCTGCTCAGCTGCCTGATAATCGCCAGCTGGGCCGCAGGATTCATGCCTGCTCAGCTGCCTGATAATCGCCAGCTGGGCCGCAGGATTCATGCCTGCTCAGCTGCCTGATAATCGCCAGCTGGGCCGCAGGATTCATGCCTGCTCAGCTGCCTGATAATCGCCAGCTGGGCCGCAGGATTCATGCCTGCTCAGCTGCCTGATAATCGCCAGCTGGGCCGCAGGATTCATGCCTGCTCAGCTGCCTGATAATCGCCAGCTGGGCCGCAGGATTCATGCCTGCTCAGCTGCCTGATAATCGCCAGCTGGGCCGCAGGATTCATGCCTGCTCAGCTGCCTGATAATCGCCAGCTGGGCCGCAGGATTCATGCCTGCTCAGCTGCCTGATAATCGCCAGCTGGGCCGCAGGATTCATGCCTGCTCAGCTGCCTGATAATCGCCAGCTGGGCCGCAGGATTCATGCCTGCTCAGCTGCTTGATTCTTGCCTGCTGAGGCACATGATCCGTGCAGGAGAGCTACCTGATCAGCACATGAGCAGTCACATGATCAGCGCCTCTCAGTCACCTGATCACTGCATGACAGGCACGTGATCAGTGCCTGCTGAGGTGCGGGATCAGCGCCTGCTCAGCTGCCTGATAATCGCCAGCTGGGCCGCAGGATTCATGCCTGCTCAGCTGCCTGATAATCGCCAGCTGGGCCGCAGGATTCATGCCTGCTCAGCTGCCTGATAATCGCCAGCTGGGCCGCAGGATTCATGCCTGCTCAGCTGCCTGATAATCGCCAGCTGGGCCGCAGGATTCATGCCTGCTCAGCTGCCTGATTCTTGCCTGCTGAGGCACATGATCCGTGCAGGAGAGCTACCTGATCAGCACATGAGCAGTCACATGATCAGGCCTCTCAGTCACCTGATCACTGCATGACAGGCACGTGATCAGTGCCTGCTGAGGTGCGGGATCAGCGCCTGCTCAGCTGCCTGATAATCGCCAGCTGGGCCGCAGGATTCATGCCTGCTCAGCTGCCTGATAATCGCCAGCTGGGCCGCAGGATTCATGCCTGCTCAGCTGCCTGATAATCGCCAGCTGGGCCGCAGGATTCATGCCTGCTCAGCTGCCTGATAATCGCCAGCTGGGCCGCAGGATTCATGCCTGCTCAGCTGCCTGATAATCGCCAGCTGGGCCGCAGGATTCATGCCTGCTCAGCTGCCTGATAATCGCCAGCTGGGCCGCAGGATTCATGCCTGCTCAGCTGCCTGATAATCGCCAGCTGGGCCGCAGGATTCATGCCTGCTCAGCTGCCTGATAATCGCCAGCTGGGCCGCAGGATTCATGCCTGCTCAGCTGCCTGATAATCGCCAGCTGGGCCGCAGGATTCATGCCTGCTCAGCTGCCTGATAATCGCCAGCTGGGCCGCAGGATTCATGCCTGCTCAGCTGCCTGATAATCGCCAGCTGGGCCGCAGGATTCATGCCTGCTCAGCTGCCTGATAATCGCCAGCTGGGCCGCAGGATTCATGCCTGCTCAGCTGCTTGATTCTTGCCTGCTGAGCACATGATCCGTGCAGGAGAGCTACCTGATCAGCACATGAGCAGTCACATGATCAGCGCCTCTCAGTCACCTGATCACTGCATGACAGGCACGTGATCAGTGCCTGCTGAGGTGCGGGATCAGCGCCTGCTCAGCTGCCTGATAATCGCCAGCTGGGCCGCAGGATTCATGCCTGCTCAGCTGCCTGATAATCGCCAGCTGGGCCGCAGGATTCATGCCTGCTCAGCTGCCTGATAATCGCCAGCTGGGCCGCAGGATTCATGCCTGCTCAGCTGCCTGATAATCGCCAGCTGGGCCGCAGGATTCATGCCTGCTCAGCTGCTTGATTCTTGCCTGCTGAGGCACATGATCCGTGCAGGAGAGCTGCCTGATCAGCACATGAGCAGTCACATGATCAGCGCCTCTCAGTCACCTGATCACTGCATGACAGGCACGTGATCAGTGCCTGCTGAGGTGCGGGATCATGCCTGCTCAGCTGCCTGATAATCGCCAGCTGGGCCGCAGGATTCATGCCTGCTCAGCTGCCTGATAATCGCCAGCTGGGCCGCAGGATTCATGCCTGCTCAGCTGCCTGATAATCGCCAGCTGGGCCGCAGGATTCATGCCTGCTCAGCTGCCTGATAATCGCCAGCTGGGCCGCAGGATTCATGCCTGCTCAGCTGCCTGATTCTTGCCTGCTGAGGCACATGATCCGTGCAGGAGAGCTACCTGATCAGCACATGAGCAGTCACATGATCAGCGCCTCTCAGTCACCTGATCACTGCATGACAGGCACGTGATCAGTGCCTGCTGAGGTGCGGGATCAGCGCCTGCTCAGCTGCCTGATAATCGCCAGCTGGGCCGCAGGATTCATGCCTGCTCAGCTGCCTGATAATCGCCAGCTGGGCCGCAGGATTCATGCCTGCTCAGCTGCCTGATAATCGCCAGCTGGGCCGCAGGATTCATGCCTGCTCAGCTGCCTGATAATCGCCAGCTGGGCCGCAGGATTCATGCCTGCTCAGCTGCCTGATAATCGCCAGCTGGGCCGCAGGATTCATGCCTGCTCAGCTGCCTGATAATCGCCAGCTGGGCCGCAGGATTCATGCCTGCTCAGCTGCCTGATAATCGCCAGCTGGGCCGCAGGATTCATGCCTGCTCAGCTGCCTGATAATCGCCAGCTGGGCCGCAGGATTCATGCCTGCTCAGCTGCTTGATTCTTGCCTGCTGGGCACATGATCCGTGCAGGAGAGCTACCTGATCAGCACATGAGCAGTCACATGATCAGCGCCTCTCAGTCACCTGATCACTGCATGACAGGCACGTGATCAGTGCCTGCTGAGGTGCGGGATCAGCGCCTGCTCAGCTGCCTGATAATCGCCAGCTGGGCCGCAGGATTCATGCCTGCTCAGCTGCCTGATAATCGCCAGCTGGGCCGCAGGATTCATGCCTGCTCAGCTGCCTGATAATCGCCAGCTGGGCCGCAGGATTCATGCCTGCTCAGCTGCCTGATAATCGCCAGCTGGGCCGCAGGATTCATGCCTGCTCAGCTGCTTGATTCTTGCCTGCTGAGGCACATGATCCGTGCAGGAGAGCTACCTGATCAGCACATGAGCAGTCACATGATCAGCGCCTCTCAGTCACCTGATCACTGCATGACAGGCACGTGATCAGTGCCTGCTGAGGTGCGGGATCAGCGCCTGCTCAGCTGCCTGATAATCGCCAGCTGGGCCGCAGGATTCATGCCTGCTCAGCTGCCTGATAATCGCCAGCTGGGCCGCAGGATTCATGCCTGCTCAGCTGCCTGATAATCGCCAGCTGGGCCGCAGGATTCATGCCTGCTCAGCTGCCTGATAATCGCCAGCTGGGCCGCAGGATTCATGCCTGCTCAGCTGCCTGATAATCGCCAGCTGGGCCGCAGGATTCATGCCTGCTCAGCTGCCTGATTCTGCCAGCTGGGCACATGATCCGTGCTGCTCAGCTACCTGATCACACATGAGCAGTCACATGATCAGCGCCTTCAGTCACCTGATCACTGCATGACAGGCACGTGATAGTGCCTGCTGAGGTGCGGGATCATGCCTGCTCAGCTGCCTGATAATCGCCAGCTGGGCCGCAGGATTCATGCCTGCTCAGCTGCCTGATAATCGCCAGCTGGGCCGCAGGATTCATGCCTGCTCAGCTGCCTGATAATCGCCAGCTGGGCCGCAGGATTCATGCCTGCTCAGCTGCCTGATAATCGCCAGCTGGGCCGCAGGATTCATGCCTGCTCAGCTGCTTGATTCTTGCCTGCTGAGGCACATGATCCGTGCAGGAGAGCTACCTGATCAGCACATGAGCAGTCACATGATCAGCGCCTCTCAGTCACCTGATCACTGCATGACAGGCACGTGATCAGTGCCTGCTGAGGTGCGGGATCAGCGCCTGCTCAGCTGCCTGATAATCGCCAGCTGGGCCGCAGGATTCATGCCTGCTCAGCTGCCTGATAATCGCCAGCTGGGCCGCAGGATTCATGCCTGCTCAGCTGCCTGATAATCGCCAGCTGGGCCGCAGGATTCATGCCTGCTCAGCTGCCTGATAATCGCCAGCTGGGCCGCAGGATTCATGCCTGCTCAGCTGCCTGATTCTTGCCTGCTGGGCACATGATCCGTGCAGGAGAGCTACCTGATCAGCACATGAGCAGTCACATGATCAGCGCCTCTCAGTCACCTGATCACTGCATGACAGGCACGTGATCAGTGCCTGCTGAGGTGCGGGATCAGCGCCTGCTCAGCTGCCTGATAATCGCCAGCTGGGCCGCAGGATTCATGCCTGCTCAGCTGCCTGATAATCGCCAGCTGGGCCGCAGGATTCATGCCTGCTCAGCTGCCTGATAATCGCCAGCTGGGCCGCAGGATTCATGCCTGCTCAGCTGCCTGATAATCGCCAGCTGGGCCGCAGGATTCATGCCTGCTCAGCTGCCTGATAATCGCCAGCTGGGCCGCAGGATTCATGCCTGCTCAGCTGCCTGATAATCGCCAGCTGGGCCGCAGGATTCATGCCTGCTCAGCTGCCTGATAATCGCCAGCTGGGCCGCAGGATTCATGCCTGCTCAGCTGCTTGATTCTTGCCTGCTGAGGCACATGATGCAGGAGAGCTACCTGATCAGCACATGAGCAGTCACATGATCAGCGCCTCTCAGTCACCTGATCACTGCATGACAGGCACGTGATCAGTGCCTGCTGAGGTGCGGGATCATGCCTGCTCAGCTGCCTGATAATCGCCAGCTGGGCCGCAGGATTCATGCCTGCTCAGCTGCCTGATAATCGCCAGCTGGGCCGCAGGATTCATGCCTGCTCAGCTGCCTGATAATCGCCAGCTGGGCCGCAGGATTCATGCCTGCTCAGCTGCCTGATAATCGCCAGCTGGGCCGCAGGATTCATGCCTGCTCAGCTGCTTGATTCTTGCCTGCTGAGGCACATGATCCGTGCAGGAGAGCTACCTGATCAGCACATGAGCAGTCACATGATCAGCGCCTCTCAGTCACCTGATCACTGCATGACAGGCACGTGATCAGTGCCTGCTGAGGTGCGGGATCAGCGCCTGCTCAGCTGCCTGATAATCGCCAGCTGGGCCGCAGGATTCATGCCTGCTCAGCTGCCTGATAATCGCCAGCTGGGCCGCAGGATTCATGCCTGCTCAGCTGCCTGATAACGCCAGCTGGGCCGCAGGATTCATGCCTGCTCAGCTGCCTGATAATCGCCAGCTGGGCCGCAGGATTCATGCCTGCTCAGCTGCCTGATAATCGCCAGCTGGGCCGCAGGATTCATGCCTGCTCAGCTGCCTGATAATCGCCAGCTGGGCCGCAGGATTCATGCCTGCTCAGCTGCCTGATAATCGCCAGCTGGGCCGCAGGATTCATGCCTGCTCAGCTGCCTGATAATCGCCAGCTGGGCCGCAGGATTCATGCCTGCTCAGCTGCCTGATAATCGCCAGCTGGGCCGCAGGATTCATGCCTGCTCAGCTGCCTGATAATCGCCAGCTGGGCCGCAGGATTCATGCCTGCTCAGCTGCCTGATAATCGCCAGCTGGGCCGCAGGATTCATGCCTGCTCAGCTGCCTGATAATCGCCAGCTGGGCCGCAGGATTCATGCCTGCTCAGCTGCCTGATAATCGCCAGCTGGGCCGCAGGATTCATGCCTGCTCAGCTGCCTGATAATCGCCAGCTGGGCCGCAGGATTCATGCCTGCTCAGCTGCCTGATAATCGCCAGCTGGGCCGCAGGATTCATGCCTGCTCAGCTGCCTGATAATCGCCAGCTGGGCCGCAGGATTCATGCCTGCTCAGCTGCCTGATAATCGCCAGCTGGGCCGCAGGATTCATGCCTGCTCAGCTGCCTGATAATCGCCAGCTGGGCCGCAGGATTCATGCCTGCTCAGCTGCCTGATAACGCCAGCTGGGCCGCAGGATTCATGCCTGCTCAGCTGCCTGATAATCGCCAGCTGGGCCGCAGGATTCATGCCTGCTCAGCTGCCTGATAATCGCCAGCTGGGCCGCAGGATTCATGCCTGCTCAGCTGCCTGATAATCGCCAGCTGGGCCGCAGGATTCATGCCTGCTCAGCTGCCTGATAATCGCCAGCTGGGCCGCAGGATTCATGCCTGCTCAGCTGCCTGATAATCGCCAGCTGGGCCGCAGGATTCATGCCTGCTCAGCTGCTTGATTCTTGCCTGCTGAGGCACATGATCCGTGCAGGAGAGCTACCTGATCAGCACATGAGCAGTCACATGATCAGCGCCTCTCAGTCACCTGATCACTGCATGACAGGCACGTGATCAGTGCCTGCTGAGGTGCGGGATCAGCGCCTGCTCAGCTGCCTGATAATCGCCAGCTGGGCCGCAGGATTCATGCCTGCTCAGCTGCCTGATAATCGCCAGCTGGGCCGCAGGATTCATGCCTGCTCAGCTGCCTGATAATCGCCAGCTGGGCCGCAGGATTCATGCCTGCTCAGCTGCCTGATAATCGCCAGCTGGGCCGCAGGATTCATGCCTGCTCAGCTGCTTGATTCTTGCCTGCTGAGGCACATGATCCGTGCAGGAGAGCTACCTGATCAGCACATGAGCAGTCACATGATCAGCGCCTCTCAGTCACCTGATCACTGCATGACAGGCACGTGATCAGTGCCTGCTGAGGTGCGGGATCAGCGCCTGCTCAGCTGCCTGATAATCGCCAGCTGGGCCGCAGGATTCATGCCTGCTCAGCTGCCTGATAATCGCCAGCTGGGCCGCAGGATTCATGCCTGCTCAGCTGCCTGATAATCGCCAGCTGGGCCGCAGGATTCATGCCTGCTCAGCTGCCTGATAATCGCCAGCTGGGCCGCAGGATTCATGCCTGCTCAGCTGCCTGATAATCGCCAGCTGGGCCGCAGGATTCATGCCTGCTCAGCTGCCTGATAATCGCCAGCTGGGCCGCAGGATTCATGCCTGCTCAGCTGCCTGATAATCGCCAGCTGGGCCGCAGGATTCATGCCTGCTCAGCTGCCTGATAATCGCCAGCTGGGCCGCAGGATTCATGCCTGCTCAGCTGCCTGATAATCGCCAGCTGGGCCGCAGGATTCATGCCTGCTCAGCTGCCTGATAATCGCCAGCTGGGCCGCAGGATTCATGCCTGCTCAGCTGCTTGATTCTTGCCTGCTGAGGCACATGATCCGTGCAGGAGAGCTACCTGATCAGCACATGAGCAGTCACATGATCAGCGCCTCTCAGTCACCTGATCACTGCATGACAGGCACGTGATCAGTGCCTGCTGAGGTGCGGGATCAGCGCCTGCTCAGCTGCCTGATAATCGCCAGCTGGGCCGCAGGATTCATGCCTGCTCAGCTGCCTGATAATCGCCAGCTGGGCCGCAGGATTCATGCCTGCTCAGCTGCCTGATAATCGCCAGCTGGGCCGCAGGATTCATGCCTGCTCAGCTGCCTGATAATCGCCAGCTGGGCCGCAGGATTCATGCCTGCTCAGCTGCTTGATTCTTGCCTGCTGAGGCACATGATCCGTGCAGGAGAGCTACCTGATCAGCACATGAGCAGTCACATGATCAGCGCCTCTCAGTCACCTGATCACTGCATGACAGGCACGTGATCAGTGCCTGCTGAGGTGCGGGATCAGCGCCTGCTCAGCTGCCTGATAATCGCCAGCTGGGCCGCAGGATTCATGCCTGCTCAGCTGCCTGATAATCGCCAGCTGGGCCGCAGGATTCATGCCTGCTCAGCTGCCTGATAATCGCCAGCTGGGCCGCAGGATTCATGCCTGCTCAGCTGCCTGATAATCGCCAGCTGGGCCGCAGGATTCATGCCTGCTCAGCTGCCTGATAATCGCCAGCTGGGCCGCAGGATTCATGCCTGCTCAGCTGCCTGATAATCGCCAGCTGGGCCGCAGGATTCATGCCTGCTCAGCTGCTTGATTCTTGCCTGCTGAGGCACATGATCCGTGCTGGAGAGCTGCCTGATCAGCACATGAGCAGTCACATGATCAGCGCCTCTCAGTCACCTGATCACTGCATGACAGGCACGTGATCAGTGCCTGCTGGTGCGGGATCAGCGCCTGCTCAGCTGCCTGATAATCGCCAGCTGGGCCGCAGGATTCATGCCTGCTCAGCTGCCTGATAATCGCCAGCTGGGCCGCAGGATTCATGCCTGCTCAGCTGCCTGATAATCGCCAGCTGGGCCGCAGGATTCATGCCTGCTCAGCTGCCTGATAATCGCCAGCTGGGCCGCAGGATTCATGCCTGCTCAGCTGCTTGATTCTTGCCTGCTGAGCACATGATCCGTGCAGGGGCTACCTGATCAGCACATGAGCAGTCACATGATCAGCGCCTCTCAGTCACCTGATCACTGCATGACAGGCACGTGATCAGTGCCTGCTGAGGTGCAGGATCATGCCTGCTCAGCTGCCTGATAATCGCCAGCTGGGCCGCAGGATTCATGCCTGCTCAGCTGCCTGATAATCGCCAGCTGGGCCGCAGGATTCATGCCTGCTCAGCTGCCTGATAATCGCCAGCTGGGCCGCAGGATTCATGCCTGCTCAGCTGCCTGATAATCGCCAGCTGGGCCGCAGGATTCATGCCTGCTCAGCTGCCTGATAATCGCCAGCTGGGCCGCAGGATTCATGCCTGCTCAGCTGCCTGATAATCGCCAGCTGGGCCGCAGGATTCATGCCTGCTCAGCTGCCTGATAATCGCCAGCTGGGCCGCAGGATTCATGCCTGCTCAGCTGCTTGATTCTTGCCTGCTGAGGCACATGATCCGTGCAGGAGAGCTACCTGATCAGCACATGAGCAGTCACATGATCAGCGCCTCTCAGTCACCTGATCACTGCATGACAGGCACGTGATCAGTGCCTGCTGAGGTGCGGGATCAGCGCCTGCTCAGCTGCCTGATAATCGCCAGCTGGGCCGCAGGATTCATGCCTGCTCAGCTGCCTGATAATCGCCAGCTGGGCCGCAGGATTCATGCCTGCTCAGCTGCCTGATAATCGCCAGCTGGGCCGCAGGATTCATGCCTGCTCAGCTGCCTGATAATCGCCAGCTGGGCCGCAGGATTCATGCCTGCTCAGCTGCTTGATTCTTGCCTGCTGAGGCACATGATCCGTGCAGGAGAGCTACCTGATCAGCACATGAGCAGTCACATGATCAGCGCCTCTCAGTCACCTGATCACTGCATGACAGGCACGTGATCAGTGCCTGCTGAGGTGCGGGATCAGGCCTGCTCAGCTGCCTGATAATCGCCAGCTGGGCCGCAGGATTCATGCCTGCTCAGCTGCCTGATAATCGCCAGCTGGGCCGCAGGATTCATGCCTGCTCAGCTGCCTGATAATCGCCAGCTGGGCCGCAGGATTCATGCCTGCTCAGCTGCCTGATAATCGCCAGCTGGGCCGCAGGATTCATGCCTGCTCAGCTGCCTGATAATCGCCAGCTGGGCCGCAGGATTCATGCCTGCTCAGCTGCCTGATAACCGCCAGCTGGGCCGCAGGATTCATGCCTGCTCAGCTGCCTGATAATCGCCAGCTGGGCCGCAGGATTCATGCCTGCTCAGCTGCCTGATAATCGCCAGCTGGGCCGCAGGATTCATGCCTGCTCAGCTGCCTGATAATCGCCAGCTGGGCCGCAGGATTCATGCCTGCTCAGCTGCCTGATAATCGCCAGCTGGGCCGCAGGATTCATGCCTGCTCAGCTGCCTGATAATCGCCAGCTGGGCCGCAGGATTCATGCCTGCTCAGCTGCCTGATAATCGCCAGCTGGGCCGCAGGATTCATGCCTGCTCAGCTGCCTGATAATCGCCAGCTGGGCCGCAGGATTCATGCCTGCTCAGCTGCCTGATCAGCTGGGCCGCAGGATTCATGCCTGCTCAGCTGCCTGATAATCGCCAGCTGGGCCGCAGGATTCATGCCTGCTCAGCTGCCTGATAATCGCCAGCTGGGCCGCAGGATTCATGCCTGCTCAGCTGCCTGATAATCGCCAGCTGGGCCGCAGGATTCATGCCTGCTCAGCTGCCTGATAATCGCCAGCTGGGCCGCAGGATTCATGCCTGCTCAGCTGCCTGATTCTGCCTGCTGAGGCACATGATCGCCAGCTGGGCCGCAGGATTCATGCCTGCTCAGCTGCCTGATCCGCCAGCTGGGCCGCAGGATTCATGCCTGCTCAGCTGCCTGATAATCGCCAGCTGGGCCGCAGGATTCATGCCTGCTCAGCTGCCTGATAATCGCCAGCTGGGCCGCAGGATTCATGCCTGCTCAGCTGCCTGATAATCGCCAGCTGGGCCGCAGGATTCATGCCTGCTCAGCTGCCTGATTCTTGCCAGCTGGGCCGCAGGATGATCAGCACATGAGCAGTCACTGCTCAGCTGCCTGATAATCGCCAGCTGGGCCGCAGGATTCATGCCTGCTCAGCTGCCTGATAATCGCCAGCTGGGCCGCAGGATTCATGCCTGCTCAGCTGCCTGATTCTTGCCTGCTGAGGCACATGATCCGTGCAGGAGAGCTACCTGATCAGCACATGAGCAGTCACATGATCAGCGCCTCTCAGTCACCTGATCACTGCATGACAGGCACGTGATCAGTGCCTGCTGAGGTGCGGGATCAGCGCCTGCTCAGCTGCCTGATAATCGCCAGCTGGGCCGCAGGATTCATGCCTGCTCAGCTGCCTGATAATCGCCAGCTGGGCCGCAGGATTCATGCCTGCTCAGCTGCCTGATAATCGCCAGCTGGGCCGCAGGATTCATGCCTGCTCAGCTGCCTGATAATCGCCAGCTGGGCCGCAGGATTCATGCCTGCTCAGCTGCCTGATAATCGCCAGCTGGGCCGCAGGATTCATGCCTGCTCAGCTGCCTGATAATCGCCAGCTGGGCCGCAGGATTCATGCCTGCTCAGCTGCCTGATAATCGCCAGCTGGGCCGCAGGATTCATGCCTGCTCAGCTGCCTGATAATCGCCAGCTGGGCCGCAGGATTCATGCCTGCTCAGCTGCCTGATAATCGCCAGCTGGGCCGCAGGATTCATGCCTGCTCAGCTGCCTGATAATCGCCAGCTGGGCCGCAGGATTCATGCCTGCTCAGCTGCCTGATAATCGCCAGCTGGGCCGCAGGATTCATGCCTGCTCAGCTGCTTGATTCTTGCCTGCTGAGGCACATGATCCGTGCAGGAGAGCTACCTGATCAGCACATGAGCAGTCACATGATCAGCGCCTCTCAGTCACCTGATCACTGCATGACAGGCACGTGATCAGTGCCTGCTGAGGTGCGGGATCAGCGCCTGCTCAGCTGCCTGATAATCGCCAGCTGGGCCGCAGGATTCATGCCTGCTCAGCTGCCTGATAATCGCCAGCTGGGCCGCAGGATTCATGCCTGCTCAGCTGCCTGATAATCGCCAGCTGGGCCGCAGGATTCATGCCTGCTCAGCTGCCTGATAATCGCCAGCTGGGCCGCAGGATTCATGCCTGCTCAGCTGCTTGATTCTTGCCTGCTGAGGCACATGATCCATGCAGGAGAGCTACCTGATCACATGAGCAGTCACATGATCAGCGCCTCTCAGTCACCTGATCACTGCATGACAGGCACGTGATCAGTGCCTCTGAGGTGCGGGATCAGCGCCTGCTCAGCTGCCTGATAATCGCCAGCTGGGCCGCAGGATTCATGCCTGCTCAGCTGCCTGATAATCGCCAGCTGGGCCGCAGGATTCATGCCTGCTCAGCTGCCTGATAATCGCCAGCTGGGCCGCAGGATTCATGCCTGCTCAGCTGCCTGATAATCGCCAGCTGGGCCGCAGGATTCATGCCTGCTCAGCTGCCTGATAATCGCCAGCTGGGCCGCAGGATTCATGCCTGCTCAGCTGCCTGATAATCGCCAGCTGGGCCGCAGGATTCATGCCTGCTCAGCTGCCTGATAATCGCCAGCTGGGCCGCAGGATTCATGCCTGCTCAGCTGCCTGATAAGCCAGCTGGGCCGCAGGATTCATGCCTGCTCAGCTGCCTGATAATCGCCAGCTGGGTGCAGGATTCATGCCTGCTCAGCTGCCTGATAATCGCCAGCTGGGCCGCAGGATTCATGCCTGCTCAGCTGCCTGATAATCGCCAGCTGGGCCGCAGGATTCATGCCTGCTCAGCTGCTTGATTCTTGCCTGCTGAGGCACATGATCCGTGCAGGAGAGCTACCTGATCAGCACATGAGCAGTCACATGATCAGCGCCTCTCAGTCACCTGATCACTGCATGACAGGCACGTGATCAGTGCCTGCTGAGGTGCGGGATCAGCGCCTGCTCAGCTGCCTGATAATCGCCAGCTGGGCCGCAGGATTCATGCCTGCTCAGCTGCCTGATAATCGCCAGCTGGGCCGCAGGATTCATGCCTGCTCAGCTGCCTGATAACCGCCAGCTGGGCCGCAGGATTCATGCCTGCTCAGCTGCCTGATAATCGCCAGCTGGGCCGCAGGATTCATGCCTGCTCAGCTGCCTGATAATCGCCAGCTGGGCCGCAGGATTCATGCCTGCTCAGCTGCCTGATAATCGCCAGCTGGGCCGCAGGATTCATGCCTGCTCAGCTGCCTGATAATCGCCAGCTGGGCCGCAGGATTCATGCCTGCTCAGCTGCTTGATTCTTGCCTGCTGAGGCACATGATCCGTGCAGGAGAGCTACCTGATCAGCACATGAGCAGTCACATGATCAGCGCCTCTCAGTCACCTGATCACTGCATGACAGGCACGTGATCAGTGCCTGCTGAGGTGCGGGATCAGCGCCTGCTCAGCTGCCTGATAATCGCCAGCTGGGCCGCAGGATTCATGCCTGCTCAGCTGCCTGATAATCGCCAGCTGGGCCGCAGGATTCATGCCTGCTCAGCTGCCTGATAATCGCCAGCTGGGCCGCAGGATTCATGCCTGCTCAGCTGCCTGATAACCGCCAGCTGGGCCGCAGGATTCATGCCTGCTCAGCTGCCTGATAATCGCCAGCTGGGCCGCAGGATTCATGCCTGCTCAGCTGCCTGATAATCGCCAGCTGGGCCGCAGGATTCATGCCTGCTCAGCTGCCTGATAATCGCCAGCTGGGCCGCAGGATTCATGCCTGCTCAGCTGCCTGATAATCGCCAGCTGGGCCGCAGGATTCATGCCTGCTCAGCTGCCTGATAATCGCCAGCTGGGCCGCAGGATTCATGCCTGCTCAGCTGCCTGATAATCGCCAGCTGGGCCGCAGGATTCATGCCTGCTCAGCTGCCTGATAATCGCCAGCTGGGCCGCAGGATTCATGCCTGCTCAGCTGCTTGATTCTTGCCTGCTGAGGCACATGATCCGTGCAGGAGAGCTACCTGATCAGCACATGAGCAGTCACATGATCAGCGCCTCTCAGTCACCTGATCACTGCATGACAGGCACGTGATCAGTGCCTGCTGAGGTGCGGGATCAGCGCCTGCTCAGCTGCCTGATAATCGCCAGCTGGGCCGCAGGATTCATGCCTGCTCAGCTGCCTGATAATCGCCAGCTGGGCCGCAGGATTCATGCCTGCTCAGCTGCCTGATAATCGCCAGCTGGGCCGCAGGATTCATGCCTGCTCAGCTGCCTGATAACCGCCAGCTGGGCCGCAGGATTCATGCCTGCTCAGCTGCCTGATAACCGCCAGCTGGGCCGCAGGATTCATGCCTGCTCAGCTGCCTGATAACCGCCAGCTGGGCCGCAGGATTCATGCCTGCTCAGCTGCCTGATAATCGCCAGCTGGGCCGCAGGATTCATGCCTGCTCAGCTGCCTGATAATCGCCAGCTGGGCCGCAGGATTCATGCCTGCTCAGCTGCCTGATAATCGCCAGCTGGGCCGCAGGATTCATGCCTGCTCAGCTGCCTGATAATCGCCAGCTGGGCCGCAGGATTCATGCCTGCTCAGCTGCCTGATAATCGCCAGCTGGGCCGCAGGATTCATGCCTGCTCAGCTGCCTGATAATCGCCAGCTGGGCCGCAGGATTCATGCCTGCTCAGCTGCTTGATTCTTGCCTGCTGAGGCACATGATCCGTGCAGGAGAGCTACCTGATCAGCACATGAGCAGTCACATGATCAGCGCCTCTCAGTCACCTGATCACTGCATGACAGGCACGTGATCAGTGCCTGCTGAGGTGCGGGATCAGCGCCTGCTCAGCTGCCTGATAATCGCCAGCTGGGCCGCAGGATTCATGCCTGCTCAGCTGCCTGATAATCGCCAGCTGGGCCGCAGGATTCATGCCTGCTCAGCTGCCTGATAATCGCCAGCTGGGCCGCAGGATTCATGCCTGCTCAGCTGCCTGATAATCGCCAGCTGGGCCGCAGGATTCATGCCTGCTCAGCTGCTTGATTCTTGCCTGCTGGGCACATGATCCGTGCAGGAGAGCTACCTGATCAGCACATGAGCAGTCACATGATCAGCGCCTCTCAGTCACCTGATCACTGCATGACAGGCACGTGATCAGTGCCTGCTGAGGTGCGGGATCAGCGCCTGCTCAGCTGCCTGATAATCGCCAGCTGGGCCGCAGGATTCATGCCTGCTCAGCTGCCTGATAATCGCCAGCTGGGCCGCAGGATTCATGCCTGCTCAGCTGCCTGATAATCGCCAGCTGGGCCGCAGGATTCATGCCTGCTCAGCTGCCTGATAATCGCCAGCTGGGCCGCAGGATTCATGCCTGCTCAGCTGCCTGATAATCGCCAGCTGGGCCGCAGGATTCATGCCTGCTCAGCTGCCTGATAACCGCCAGCTGGGCCGCAGGATTCATGCCTGCTCAGCTGCCTGATAATCGCCAGCTGGGCCGCAGGATTCATGCCTGCTCAGCTGCCTGATAATCGCCAGCTGGGCCGCAGGATTCATGCCTGCTCAGCTGCCTGATAATCGCCAGCTGGGCCGCAGGATTCATGCCTGCTCAGCTGCCTGATAATCGCCAGCTGGGCCGCAGGATTCATGCCTGCTCAGCTGCCTGATAATCGCCAGCTGGGCCGCAGGATTCATGCCTGCTCAGCTGCCTGATAATCGCCAGCTGGGCCGCAGGATTCATGCCTGCTCAGCTGCCTGATAATCGCCAGCTGGGCCGCAGGATTCATGCCTGCTCAGCTGCCTGATAATCGCCAGCTGGGCCGCAGGATTCATGCCTGCTCAGCTGCCTGATAATCGCCAGCTGGGCCGCAGGATTCATGCCTGCTCAGCTGCCTGATAATCGCCAGCTGGGCCGCAGGATTCATGCCTGCTCAGCTGCCTGATAATCGCCAGCTGGGCCGCAGGATTCATGCCTGCTCAGCTGCTTGATTCTTGCCTGCTGAGGCACATGATCCGTGCAGGAGAGCTACCTGATCAGCACATGAGCAGTCACATGATCAGCGCCTCTCAGTCACCTGATCACTGCATGACAGGCACGTGATCAGTGCCTGCTGAGGTGCGGGATCAGCGCCTGCTCAGCTGCCTGATAATCGCCAGCTGGGCCGCAGGATTCATGCCTGCTCAGCTGCCTGATAATCGCCAGCTGGGCCGCAGGATTCATGCCTGCTCAGCTGCCTGATAACCGCCAGCTGGGCCGCAGGATTCATGCCTGCTCAGCTGCCTGATAATCGCCAGCTGGGCCGCAGGATTCATGCCTGCTCAGCTGCCTGATAATCGCCAGCTGGGCCGCAGGATTCATGCCTGCTCAGCTGCCTGATAATCGCCAGCTGGGCCGCAGGATTCATGCCTGCTCAGCTGCCTGATAATCGCCAGCTGGGCCGCAGGATTCATGCCTGCTCAGCTGCTTGATTCTTGCCTGCTGGGCACATGATCCGTGCAGGAGAGCTACCTGATCAGCACATGAGCAGTCACATGATCAGCGCCTCTCAGTCACCTGATCACTGCATGACAGGCTGATCAGTGCCTGCTGAGGATCATGCCTGCTCAGCTGCCTGATAATCGCCAGCTGGGCCGCAGGATTCATGCCTGCTCAGCTGCCTGATAATCGCCAGCTGGGCCGCAGGATTCATGCCTGCTCAGCTGCCTGATAACCGCCAGCTGGGCCGCAGGATTCATGCCTGCTCAGCTGCCTGATAACCGCCAGCTGGGCCGCAGGATTCATGCCTGCTCAGCTGCCTGATAACCGCCAGCTGGGCCGCAGGATTCATGCCTGCTCAGCTGCCTGATAATCGCCAGCTGGGCCGCAGGATTCATGCCTGCTCAGCTGCCTGATAATCGCCAGCTGGGCCGCAGGATTCATGCCTGCTCAGCTGCCTGATAATCGCCAGCTGGGCCGCAGGATTCATGCCTGCTCAGCTGCCTGATAATCGCCAGCTGGGCCGCAGGATTCATGCCTGCTCAGCTGCCTGATAATCGCCAGCTGGGCCGCAGGATTCATGCCTGCTCAGCTGCCTGATAATCGCCAGCTGGGCCGCAGGATTCATGCCTGCTCAGCTGCTTGATTCTTGCCTGCTGAGGCACATGATCCGTGCAGGAGAGCTACCTGATCAGCACATGAGCAGTCACATGATCAGCGCCTCAGTCACCTGATCACTGCATGACAGGCACGTGATCAGTGCCTGCTGAGGTGCGGGATCATGCCTGCTCAGCTGCCTGATAATCGCCAGCTGGGCCGCAGGATTCATGCCTGCTCAGCTGCCTGATAATCGCCAGCTGGGCCGCAGGATTCATGCCTGCTCAGCTGCCTGATAATCGCCAGCTGGGCCGCAGGATTCATGCCTGCTCAGCTGCCTGATAATCGCCAGCTGGGCCGCAGGATTCATGCCTGCTCAGCTGCCTGATAATCGCCAGCTGGGCCGCAGGATTCATGCCTGCTCAGCTGCCTGATAATCGCCAGCTGGGCCGCAGGATTCATGCCTGCTCAGCTGCCTGATAATCGCCAGCTGGGCCGCAGGATTCATGCCTGCTCAGCTGCCTGATAATCGCCAGCTGGGCCGCAGGATTCATGCCTGCTCAGCTGCCTGATAATCGCCAGCTGGGCCGCAGGATTCATGCCTGCTCAGCTGCCTGATAATCGCCAGCTGGGCCGCAGGATTCATGCCTGCTCAGCTGCCTGATAATCGCCAGCTGGGCCGCAGGATTCATGCCTGCTCAGCTGCCTGATAATCGCCAGCTGGGCCGCAGGATTCATGCCTGCTCAGCTGCTTGATTCTTGCCTGCTGGGCACATGATCCGTGCAGGAGAGCTACCTGATCAGCACATGAGCAGTCACATGATCAGCGCCTCTCAGTCACCTGATCACTGCATGACAGGCACGTGATCAGTGCCTGCTGAGGTGCGGGATCAGCGCCTGCTCAGCTGCCTGATAATCGCCAGCTGGGCCGCAGGATTCATGCCTGCTCAGCTGCCTGATAATCGCCAGCTGGGCCGCAGGATTCATGCCTGCTCAGCTGCCTGATAATCGCCAGCTGGGCCGCAGGATTCATGCCTGCTCAGCTGCCTGATAATCGCCAGCTGGGCCGCAGGATTCATGCCTGCTCAGCTGCTGATTCTTGCCTGCTGAGGCACATGATCCGTGCAGGAGAGCTGCCTGATCAGCACATGAGCAGTCACATGATCAGCGCCTCTCAGTCACCTGATCACTGCATGACAGGCATGTGATCAGTGCCTGCTGAGGTGCGGGATCAGCGCCTGCTCAGCTGCCTGATAATCGCCAGCTGGGCCGCAGGATTCATGCCTGCTCAGCTGCCTGATAATCGCCAGCTGGGCCGCAGGATTCATGCCTGCTCAGCTGCCTGATAATCGCCAGCTGGGCCGCAGGATTCATGCCTGCTCAGCTGCCTGATAATCGCCAGCTGGGCCGCAGGATTCATGCCTGCTCAGCTGCCTGATAATCGCCAGCTGGGCCGCAGGATTCATGCCTGCTCAGCTGCCTGATAATCGCCAGCTGGGCCGCAGGATTCATGCCTGCTCAGCTGCCTGATAATCGCCAGCTGGGCCGCAGGATTCATGCCTGCTCAGCTGCCTGATAATCGCCAGCTGGGCCGCAGGATTCATGCCTGCTCAGCTGCCTGATAATCGCCAGCTGGGCCGCAGGATTCATGCCTGCTCAGCTGCCTGATAATCGCCAGCTGGGCCGCAGGATTCATGCCTGCTCAGCTGCCTGATAATCGCCAGCTGGGCCGCAGGATTCATGCCTGCTCAGCTGCCTGATAATCGCCAGCTGGGCCGCAGGATTCATGCCTGCTCAGCTGCCTGATAATCGCCAGCTGGGCCGCAGGATTCATGCCTGCTCAGCTGCTTGATTCTTGCCTGCTGAGGCACATGATCCGTGCAGGAGAGCTACCTGATCAGCACATGAGCAGTCACATGATCAGCGCCTCTCAGTCACCTGATCACTGCATGACAGGCACGTGATCAGTGCCTGCTGAGGTGCGGGATCAGCGCCTGCTCAGCTGCCTGATAATCGCCAGCTGGGCCGCAGGATTCATGCCTGCTCAGCTGCCTGATAATCGCCAGCTGGGCCGCAGGATTCATGCCTGCTCAGCTGCCTGATAATCGCCAGCTGGGCCGCAGGATTCATGCCTGCTCAGCTGCCTGATAACCGCCAGCTGGGCCGCAGGATTCATGCCTGCTCAGCTGCCTGATAATCGCCAGCTGGGCCGCAGGATTCATGCCTGCTCAGCTGCCTGATAATCGCCAGCTGGGCCGCAGGATTCATGCCTGCTCAGCTGCCTGATAATCGCCAGCTGGGCCGCAGGATTCATGCCTGCTCAGCTGCCTGATAATCGCCAGCTGGGCCGCAGGATTCATGCCTGCTCAGCTGCCTGATAATCGCCAGCTGGGCCGCAGGATTCATGCCTGCTCAGCTGCCTGATAATCGCCAGCTGGGCCGCAGGATTCATGCCTGCTCAGCTGCCTGATAATCGCCAGCTGGGCCGCAGGATTCATGCCTGCTCAGCTGCTTGATTCTTGCCTGCTGAGGCACATGATCCGTGCAGGAGAGCTACCTGATCAGCACATGAGCAGTCACATGATCAGCGCCTCTCAGTCACCTGATCACTGCATGACAGGCACGTGATCAGTGCCTGCTGAGGTGCGGGATCAGCGCCTGCTCAGCTGCCTGATAATCGCCAGCTGGGCCGCAGGATTCATGCCTGCTCAGCTGCCTGATAATCGCCAGCTGGGCCGCAGGATTCATGCCTGCTCAGCTGCCTGATAATCGCCAGCTGGGCCGCAGGATTCATGCCTGCTCAGCTGCCTGATAATCGCCAGCTGGGCCGCAGGATTCATGCCTGCTCAGCTGCCTGATAATCGCCAGCTGGGCCGCAGGATTCATGCCTGCTCAGCTGCCTGATAATCGCCAGCTGGGCCGCAGGATTCATGCCTGCTCAGCTGCCTGATAATCGCCAGCTGGGCCGCAGGATTCATGCCTGCTCAGCTGCCTGATAATCGCCAGCTGGGCCGCAGGATTCATGCCTGCTCAGCTGCCTGATAATCGCCAGCTGGGCCGCAGGATTCATGCCTGCTCAGCTGCCTGATAATCGCCAGCTGGGCCGCAGGATTCATGCCTGCTCAGCTGCCTGATAATCGCCAGCTGGGCCGCAGGATTCATGCCTGCTCAGCTGCCTGATAATCGCCAGCTGGGCCGCAGGATTCATGCCTGCTCAGCTGCCTGATAATCGCCAGCTGGGCCGCAGGATTCATGCCTGCTCAGCTGCCTGATAATCGCCAGCTGGGCCGCAGGATTCATGCCTGCTCAGCTGCCTGATAATCGCCAGCTGGGCCGCAGGATTCATGCCTGCTCAGCTGCCTGATAATCGCCAGCTGGGCCGCAGGATTCATGCCTGCTCAGCTGCCTGATAATCGCCAGCTGGGCCGCAGGATTCATGCCTGCTCAGCTGCCTGATAATCGCCAGCTGGGCCGCAGGATTCATGCCTGCTCAGCTGCCTGATAATCGCCAGCTGGGCCGCAGGATTCATGCCTGCTCAGCTGCCTGATAATCGCCAGCTGGGCCGCAGGATTCATGCCTGCTCAGCTGCCTGATAATCGCCAGCTGGGCCGCAGGATTCATGCCTGCTCAGCTGCTTGATTCTTGCCTGCTGAGGCACATGATCCGTGCAGGAGAGCTACCTGATCAGCACATGAGCAGTCACATGATCAGCGCCTCTCAGTCACCTGATCACTGCATGACAGGCACGTGATCAGTGCCTGCTGAGGTGCGGGATCAGCGCCTGCTCAGCTGCCTGATAATCGCCAGCTGGGCCGCAGGATTCATGCCTGCTCAGCTGCCTGATAATCGCCAGCTGGGCCGCAGGATTCATGCCTGCTCAGCTGCCTGATAATCGCCAGCTGGGCCGCAGGATTCATGCCTGCTCAGCTGCCTGATAATCGCCAGCTGGGCCGCAGGATTCATGCCTGCTCAGCTGCCTGATTCTTGCCTGCTGAGGCACATGATCCGTGCAGGAGAGCTACCTGATCAGCACATGAGCAGTCACATGATCAGCGCCTCTCAGTCACCTGATCACTGCATGACAGGCACGTGATCAGTGCCTGCTGAGGTGCGGGATCAGCGCCTGCTCAGCTGCCTGATAATCGCCAGCTGGGCCGCAGGATTCATGCCTGCTCAGCTGCCTGATAATCGCCAGCTGGGCCGCAGGATTCATGCCTGCTCAGCTGCCTGATAATCGCCAGCTGGGCCGCAGGATTCATGCCTGCTCAGCTGCCTGATAATCGCCAGCTGGGCCGCAGGATTCATGCCTGCTCAGCTGCCTGATAACCGCCAGCTGGGCCGCAGGATTCATGCCTGCTCAGCTGCCTGATAATCGCCAGCTGGGCCGCAGGATTCATGCCTGCTCAGCTGCCTGATAATCGCCAGCTGGGCCGCAGGATTCATGCCTGCTCAGCTGCCTGATAATCGCCAGCTGGGCCGCAGGATTCATGCCTGCTCAGCTGCCTGATAATCGCCAGCTGGGCCGCAGGATTCATGCCTGCTCAGCTGCCTGATAATCGCCAGCTGGGCCGCAGGATTCATGCCTGCTCAGCTGCCTGATAATCGCCAGCTGGGCCGCAGGATTCATGCCTGCTCAGCTGCTTGATTCTTGCCTGCTGAGGCACATGATCCGTGCAGGAGAGCTACCTGATCAGCACATGAGCAGTCACATGATCAGCGCCTCTCAGTCACCTGATCACTGCATGACAGGCACGTGATCAGTGCCTGCTGAGGTGCGGGATCAGCGCCTGCTCAGCTGCCTGATAATCGCCAGCTGGGCCGCAGGATTCATGCCTGCTCAGCTGCCTGATAATCGCCAGCTGGGCCGCAGGATTCATGCCTGCTCAGCTGCCTGATAACCGCCAGCTGGGCCGCAGGATTCATGCCTGCTCAGCTGCCTGATAACCGCCAGCTGGGCCGCAGGATTCATGCCTGCTCAGCTGCCTGATAATCGCCAGCTGGGCCGCAGGATTCATGCCTGCTCAGCTGCCTGATAACCGCCAGCTGGGCCGCAGGATTCATGCCTGCTCAGCTGCCTGATAATCGCCAGCTGGGCCGCAGGATTCATGCCTGCTCAGCTGCCTGATAATCGCCAGCTGGGCCGCAGGATTCATGCCTGCTCAGCTGCCTGATAATCGCCAGCTGGGCCGCAGGATTCATGCCTGCTCAGCTGCCTGATAATCGCCAGCTGGGCCGCAGGATTCATGCCTGCTCAGCTGCCTGATAATCGCCAGCTGGGCCGCAGGATTCATGCCTGCTCAGCTGCTTGATTCTTGCCTGCTGAGGCACATGATCCGTGCAGGAGAGCTACCTGATCAGCACATGAGCAGTCACATGATCAGCGCCTCTCAGTCACCTGATCACTGCATGACAGGCACGTGATCAGTGCCTGCTGAGGTGCGGGATCAGCGCCTGCTCAGCTGCCTGATAATCGCCAGCTGGGCCGCAGGATTCATGCCTGCTCAGCTGCCTGATAATCGCCAGCTGGGCCGCAGGATTCATGCCTGCTCAGCTGCCTGATAATCGCCAGCTGGGCCGCAGGATTCATGCCTGCTCAGCTGCCTGATAATCGCCAGCTGGGCCGCAGGATTCATGCCTGCTCAGCTGCTTGATTCTTGCCTGCTGAGGCACATGATCCGTGCAGGAGAGCTGCCTGATCAGCACATGAGCAGTCACATGATCAGCGCCTCAGTCACCTGATCACTGCATGACAGGCACGTGATCAGTGCCTGCTGAGGTGCGGGATCAGCGCCTGCTCAGCTGCCTGATAATCGCCAGCTGGGCCGCAGGATTCATGCCTGCTCAGCTGCCTGATAATCGCCAGCTGGGCCGCAGGATTCATGCCTGCTCAGCTGCCTGATAATCGCCAGCTGGGCCGCAGGATTCATGCCTGCTCAGCTGCCTGATAATCGCCAGCTGGGCCGCAGGATTCATGCCTGCTCAGCTGCCTGATAACCGCCAGCTGGGCCGCAGGATTCATGCCTGCTCAGCTGCCTGATAATCGCCAGCTGGGCCGCAGGATTCATGCCTGCTCAGCTGCCTGATAATCGCCAGCTGGGCCGCAGGATTCATGCCTGCTCAGCTGCCTGATAATCGCCAGCTGGGCCGCAGGATTCATGCCTGCTCAGCTGCCTGATAATCGCCAGCTGGGCCGCAGGATTCATGCCTGCTCAGCTGCCTGATAATCGCCAGCTGGGCCGCAGGATTCATGCCTGCTCAGCTGCTTGATTCTTGCCTGCTGAGGCACATGATCCGTGCAGGAGAGCTACCTGATCAGCACATGAGCAGTCACATGATCAGCGCCTCTCAGTCACCTGATCACTGCATGACAGGCACGTGATCAGTGCCTGCTGAGGTGCGGGATCAGCGCCTGCTCAGCTGCCTGATAATCGCCAGCTGGGCCGCAGGATTCATGCCTGCTCAGCTGCCTGATAATCGCCAGCTGGGCCGCAGGATTCATGCCTGCTCAGCTGCCTGATAATCGCCAGCTGGGCCGCAGGATTCATGCCTGCTCAGCTGCTTGATTCTTGCCTGCTGAGGCACATGATCCGTGCAGGAGAGCTACCTGATCAGCACATGAGCAGTCACATGATCAGCGCCTCTCAGTCACCTGATCACTGCATGACAGGCACGTGATCAGTGCCTGCTGAGGTGCGGGATCAGCGCCTGCTCAGCTGCCTGATAATCGCCAGCTGGGCCGCAGGATTCATGCCTGCTCAGCTGCCTGATAATCGCCAGCTGGGCCGCAGGATTCATGCCTGCTCAGCTGCCTGATAATCGCCAGCTGGGCCGCAGGATTCATGCCTGCTCAGCTGCCTGATAATCGCCAGCTGGGCCGCAGGATTCATGCCTGCTCAGCTGCTTGATTCTTGCCTGCTGAGGCACATGATCCGTGCAGGAGAGCTACCTGATCAGCACATGAGCAGTCACATGATCAGCGCCTCTCAGTCACCTGATCACTGCATGACAGGCACGTGATCAGTGCCTGCTGAGGTGCGGGATCAGCCTGCTCAGCTGCCTGATAATCGCCAGCTGGGCCGCAGGATTCATGCCTGCTCAGCTGCCTGATAATCGCCAGCTGGGCCGCAGGATTCATGCCTGCTCAGCTGCCTGATAATCGCCAGCTGGGCCGCAGGATTCATGCCTGCTCAGCTGCCTGATAATCGCCAGCTGGGCCGCAGGATTCATGCCTGCTCAGCTGCCTGATAATCGCCAGCTGGGCCGCAGGATTCATGCCTGCTCAGCTGCCTGATAATCGCCAGCTGGGCCGCAGGATTCATGCCTGCTCAGCTGCCTGATAATCGCCAGCTGGGCCGCAGGATTCATGCCTGCTCAGCTGCCTGATAATCGCCAGCTGGGCCGCAGGATTCATGCCTGCTCAGCTGCCTGATAATCGCCAGCTGGGCCGCAGGATTCATGCCTGCTCAGCTGCCTGATAATCGCCAGCTGGGCCGCAGGATTCATGCCTGCTCAGCTGCCTGATAATCGCCAGCTGGGCCGCAGGATTCATGCCTGCTCAGCTGCTTGATTCTTGCCTGCTGAGGCACATGATCCGTGCAGGAGAGCTACCTGATCAGCACATGAGCAGTCACATGATCAGCGCCTCTCAGTCACCTGATCACTGCATGACAGGCACGTGATCAGTGCCTGCTGAGGTGCGGGATCATGCCTGCTCAGCTGCCTGATAATCGCCAGCTGGGCCGCAGGATTCATGCCTGCTCAGCTGCCTGATAATCGCCAGCTGGGCCGCAGGATTCATGCCTGCTCAGCTGCCTGATAATCGCCAGCTGGGCCGCAGGATTCATGCCTGCTCAGCTGCCTGATAATCGCCAGCTGGGCCGCAGGATTCATGCCTGCTCAGCTGCTTGATTCTTGCCTGCTGAGGCACATGATCCGTGCAGGAGAGCTACCTGATCAGCACATGAGCAGTCACATGATCAGCGCCTCTCAGTCACCTGATCACTGCATGACAGGCACGTGATCAGTGCCTGCTGAGGTGCGGGATCAGCGCCTGCTCAGCTGCCTGATAATCGCCAGCTGGGCCGCAGGATTCATGCCTGCTCAGCTGCCTGATAATCGCCAGCTGGGCCGCAGGATTCATGCCTGCTCAGCTGCCTGATAATCGCCAGCTGGGCCGCAGGATTCATGCCTGCTCAGCTGCCTGATAATCGCCAGCTGGGCCGCAGGATTCATGCCTGCTCAGCTGCCTGATAACCGCCAGCTGGGCCGCAGGATTCATGCCTGCTCAGCTGCCTGATAATCGCCAGCTGGGCCGCAGGATTCATGCCTGCTCAGCTGCCTGATAATCGCCAGCTGGGCCGCAGGATTCATGCCTGCTCAGCTGCCTGATAATCGCCAGCTGGGCCGCAGGATTCATGCCTGCTCAGCTGCCTGATAATCGCCAGCTGGGCCGCAGGATTCATGCCTGCTCAGCTGCCTGATAATCGCCAGCTGGGCCGCAGGATTCATGCCTGCTCAGCTGCCTGATAATCGCCAGCTGGGCCGCAGGATTCATGCCTGCTCAGCTGCTTGATTCTTGCCTGCTGAGGCACATGATCCGTGCAGGAGAGCTACCTGATCAGCACATGAGCAGTCACATGATCAGCGCCTCTCAGTCACCTGATCACTGCATGACAGGCACGTGATCAGTGCCTGCTGAGGTGCGGGATCAGCGCCTGCTCAGCTGCCTGATAATCGCCAGCTGGGCCGCAGGATTCATGCCTGCTCAGCTGCCTGATAATCGCCAGCTGGGCCGCAGGATTCATGCCTGCTCAGCTGCCTGATAACCGCCAGCTGGGCCGCAGGATTCATGCCTGCTCAGCTGCCTGATAATCGCCAGCTGGGCCGCAGGATTCATGCCTGCTCAGCTGCCTGATAACCGCCAGCTGGGCCGCAGGATTCATGCCTGCTCAGCTGCCTGATAATCGCCAGCTGGGCCGCAGGATTCATGCCTGCTCAGCTGCCTGATAATCGCCAGCTGGGCCGCAGGATTCATGCCTGCTCAGCTGCCTGATAATCGCCAGCTGGGCCGCAGGATTCATGCCTGCTCAGCTGCCTGATAATCGCCAGCTGGGCCGCAGGATTCATGCCTGCTCAGCTGCCTGATAATCGCCAGCTGGGCCGCAGGATTCATGCCTGCTCAGCTGCCTGATAATCGCCAGCTGGGCCGCAGGATTCATGCCTGCTCAGCTGCCTGATAATCGCCAGCTGGGCCGCAGGATTCATGCCTGCTCAGCTGCCTGATAATCGCCAGCTGGGCCGCAGGATTCATGCCTGCTCAGCTGCTTGATTCTTGCCTGCTGAGGCACATGATCCGTGCAGGAGAGCTACCTGATCAGCACATGAGCAGTCACATGATCAGCGCCTCTCAGTCACCTGATCACTGCATGACAGGCACGTGATCAGTGCCTGCTGAGGTGCGGGATCAGCGCCTGCTCAGCTGCCTGATAATCGCCAGCTGGGCCGCAGGATTCATGCCTGCTCAGCTGCCTGATAATCGCCAGCTGGGCCGCAGGATTCATGCCTGCTCAGCTGCCTGATAATCGCCAGCTGGGCCGCAGGATTCATGCCTGCTCAGCTGCCTGATAATCGCCAGCTGGGCCGCAGGATTCATGCCTGCTCAGCTGCCTGATAATCGCCAGCTGGGCCGCAGGATTCATGCCTGCTCAGCTGCCTGATAATCGCCAGCTGGGCCGCAGGATTCATGCCTGCTCAGCTGCCTGATAATCGCCAGCTGGGCCGCAGGATTCATGCCTGCTCAGCTGCCTGATAATCGCCAGCTGGGCCGCAGGATTCATGCCTGCTCAGCTGCCTGATAATCGCCAGCTGGGCCGCAGGATTCATGCCTGCTCAGCTGCCTGATAATCGCCAGCTGGGCCGCAGGATTCATGCCTGCTCAGCTGCCTGATAATCGCCAGCTGGGCCGCAGGATTCATGCCTGCTCAGCTGCCTGATAATCGCCAGCTGGGCCGCAGGATTCATGCCTGCTCAGCTGCCTGATAATCGCCAGCTGGGCCGCAGGATTCATGCCTGCTCAGCTGCCTGATAATCGCCAGCTGGGCCGCAGGATTCATGCCTGCTCAGCTGCTTGATTCTTGCCTGCTGAGGCACATGATCCGTGCAGGAGAGCTACCTGATCAGCACATGAGCAGTCACATGATCAGCGCCTCTCAGTCACCTGATCACTGCATGACAGGCACGTGATCAGTGCCTGCTGAGGTGCGGGATCAGCGCCTGCTCAGCTGCCTGATAATCGCCAGCTGGGCCGCAGGATTCATGCCTGCTCAGCTGCCTGATAATCGCCAGCTGGGCCGCAGGATTCATGCCTGCTCAGCTGCCTGATAATCGCCAGCTGGGCCGCAGGATTCATGCCTGCTCAGCTGCCTGATAATCGCCAGCTGGGCCGCAGGATTCATGCCTGCTCAGCTGCTTGATTCTTGCCTGCTGAGGCACATGATCCGTGCAGGAGAGCTACCTGATCAGCACATGAGCAGTCACATGATCAGCGCCTCTCAGTCACCTGATCACTGCATGACAGGCACGTGATCAGTGCCTGAGGTGCGGGATCAGCGCCTGCTCAGCTGCCTGATAATCGCCAGCTGGGCCGCAGGATTCATGCCTGCTCAGCTGCCTGATAATCGCCAGCTGGGCCGCAGGATTCATGCCTGCTCAGCTGCCTGATAACCGCCAGCTGGGCCGCAGGATTCATGCCTGCTCAGCTGCCTGATAACCGCCAGCTGGGCCGCAGGATTCATGCCTGCTCAGCTGCCTGATAATCGCCAGCTGGGCCGCAGGATTCATGCCTGCTCAGCTGCCTGATAACCGCCAGCTGGGCCGCAGGATTCATGCCTGCTCAGCTGCCTGATAATCGCCAGCTGGGCCGCAGGATTCATGCCTGCTCAGCTGCCTGATAATCGCCAGCTGGGCCGCAGGATTCATGCCTGCTCAGCTGCCTGATAATCGCCAGCTGGGCCGCAGGATTCATGCCTGCTCAGCTGCCTGATAATCGCCAGCTGGGCCGCAGGATTCATGCCTGCTCAGCTGCCTGATAATCGCCAGCTGGGCCGCAGGATTCATGCCTGCTCAGCTGCTTGATTCTTGCCTGCTGAGGCACATGATCCGTGCAGGAGAGCTACCTGATCAGCACATGAGCAGTCACATGATCAGCGCCTCTCAGTCACCTGATCACTGCATGACAGGCACGTGATCAGTGCCTGCTGAGGTGCGGGATCAGCGCCTGCTCAGCTGCCTGATAATCGCCAGCTGGGCCGCAGGATTCATGCCTGCTCAGCTGCCTGATAATCGCCAGCTGGGCCGCAGGATTCATGCCTGCTCAGCTGCCTGATAACCGCCAGCTGGGCCGCAGGATTCATGCCTGCTCAGCTGCCTGATAATCGCCAGCTGGGCCGCAGGATTCATGCCTGCTCAGCTGCCTGATAATCGCCAGCTGGGCCGCAGGATTCATGCCTGCTCAGCTGCCTGATAATCGCCAGCTGGGCCGCAGGATTCATGCCTGCTCAGCTGCCTGATAATCGCCAGCTGGGCCGCAGGATTCATGCCTGCTCAGCTGCCTGATAATCGCCAGCTGGGCCGCAGGATTCATGCCTGCTCAGCTGCCTGATAATCGCCAGCTGGGCCGCAGGATTCATGCCTGCTCAGCTGCCTGATAATCGCCAGCTGGGCCGCAGGATTCATGCCTGCTCAGCTGCCTGATAATCGCCAGCTGGGCCGCAGGATTCATGCCTGCTCAGCTGCCTGATAATCGCCAGCTGGGCCGCAGGATTCATGCCTGCTCAGCTGCCTGATAATCGCCAGCTGGGCCGCAGGATTCATGCCTGCTCAGCTGCCTGATAATCGCCAGCTGGGCCGCAGGATTCATGCCTGCTCAGCTGCCTGATAACCGCCAGCTGGGCCGCAGGATTCATGCCTGCTCAGCTGCCTGATAATCGCCAGCTGGGCCGCAGGATTCATGCCTGCTCAGCTGCCTGATAATCGCCAGCTGGGCCGCAGGATTCATGCCTGCTCAGCTGCCTGATAATCGCCAGCTGGGCCGCAGGATTCATGCCTGCTCAGCTGCCTGATAATCGCCAGCTGGGCCGCAGGATTCATGCCTGCTCAGCTGCTTGATTCTTGCCTGCTGAGGCACATGATCCGTGCAGGAGAGCTACCTGATCAGCACATGAGCAGTCACATGATCAGCGCCTCTCAGTCACCTGATCACTGCATGACAGGCACGTGATCAGTGCCTGCTGAGGTGCGGGATCAGCGCCTGCTCAGCTGCCTGATAATCGCCAGCTGGGCCGCAGGATTCATGCCTGCTCAGCTGCCTGATAATCGCCAGCTGGGCCGCAGGATTCATGCCTGCTCAGCTGCCTGATAATCGCCAGCTGGGCCGCAGGATTCATGCCTGCTCAGCTGCCTGATAATCGCCAGCTGGGCCGCAGGATTCATGCCTGCTCAGCTGCTTGATTCTTGCCTGCTGAGGCACATGATCCGTGCAGGAGAGCTACCTGATCAGCACATGAGCAGTCACATGATCAGCGCCTCTCAGTCACCTGATCACTGCATGACAGGCACGTGATCAGTGCCTGCTGAGGTGCGGGATCAGCGCCTGCTCAGCTGCCTGATAATCGCCAGCTGGGCCGCAGGATTCATGCCTGCTCAGCTGCCTGATAATCGCCAGCTGGGCCGCAGGATTCATGCCTGCTCAGCTGCCTGATAATCGCCAGCTGGGCCGCAGGATTCATGCCTGCTCAGCTGCCTGATAACCGCCAGCTGGGCCGCAGGATTCATGCCTGCTCAGCTGCCTGATAATCGCCAGCTGGGCCGCAGGATTCATGCCTGCTCAGCTGCCTGATAATCGCCAGCTGGGCCGCAGGATTCATGCCTGCTCAGCTGCCTGATAATCGCCAGCTGGGCCGCAGGATTCATGCCTGCTCAGCTGCCTGATAATCGCCAGCTGGGCCGCAGGATTCATGCCTGCTCAGCTGCCTGATAATCGCCAGCTGGGCCGCAGGATTCATGCCTGCTCAGCTGCCTGATAATCGCCAGCTGGGCCGCAGGATTCATGCCTGCTCAGCTGCCTGATAATCGCCAGCTGGGCCGCAGGATTCATGCCTGCTCAGCTGCTTGATTCTTGCCTGCTGAGGCACATGATCCGTGCAGGAGAGCTACCTGATCAGCACATGAGCAGTCACATGATCAGCGCCTCTCAGTCACCTGATCACTGCATGACAGGCACGTGATCAGTGCCTGCTGAGGTGCGGGATCAGCGCCTGCTCAGCTGCCTGATAATCGCCAGCTGGGCCGCAGGATTCATGCCTGCTCAGCTGCCTGATAATCGCCAGCTGGGCCGCAGGATTCATGCCTGCTCAGCTGCCTGATTCTTGCCAGCTGAGGCACATGATCCGTGCAGGAGAGCTGCCTGATCAGCACATGAGCAGTCACATGATCAGCGCCTCTCAGTCACCTGATCACTGCATGACAGGCACGTGATCAGTGCCTGCTGAGCGGGATCAGCGCCTGCTCAGCTGCCTGATAATCGCCAGCTGGGCCGCAGGATTCATGCCTGCTCAGCTGCCTGATAATCGCCAGCTGGGCCGCAGGATTCATGCCTGCTCAGCTGCCTGATAATCGCCAGCTGGGCCGCAGGATTCATGCCTGCTCAGCTGCCTGATAATCGCCAGCTGGGCCGCAGGATTCATGCCTGCTCAGCTGCTTGATTCTTGCCTGCTGAGGCACATGATCCGTGCAGGAGAGCTACCTGATCAGCACATGAGCAGTCACATGATCAGCGCCTCTCAGTCACCTGATCACTGCATGACAGGCACGTGATCAGTGCCTGCTGAGGTGCGGGATCAGCGCCTGCTCAGCTGCCTGATAATCGCCAGCTGGGCCGCAGGATTCATGCCTGCTCAGCTGCCTGATAATCGCCAGCTGGGCCGCAGGATTCATGCCTGCTCAGCTGCCTGATAACCGCCAGCTGGGCCGCAGGATTCATGCCTGCTCAGCTGCCTGATAATCGCCAGCTGGGCCGCAGGATTCATGCCTGCTCAGCTGCCTGATAATCGCCAGCTGGGCCGCAGGATTCATGCCTGCTCAGCTGCCTGATAACCGCCAGCTGGGCCGCAGGATTCATGCCTGCTCAGCTGCCTGATAATCGCCAGCTGGGCCGCAGGATTCATGCCTGCTCAGCTGCCTGATAATCGCCAGCTGGGCCGCAGGATTCATGCCTGCTCAGCTGCCTGATAATCGCCAGCTGGGCCGCAGGATTCATGCCTGCTCAGCTGCCTGATAATCGCCAGCTGGGCCGCAGGATTCATGCCTGCTCAGCTGCCTGATAATCGCCAGCTGGGCCGCAGGATTCATGCCTGCTCAGCTGCTTGATTCTGCCTGCTGAGGCACATGATCCGTGCAGGAGAGCTACCTGATCAGCACATGAGCAGTCACATGATCAGCGCCTCTCAGTCACCTGATCACTGCATGACAGGCACGTGATCAGTGCCTGCTGAGGTGCGGGATCAGCGCCTGCTCAGCTGCCTGATAATCGCCAGCTGGGCCGCAGGATTCATGCCTGCTCAGCTGCCTGATAATCGCCAGCTGGGCCGCAGGATTCATGCCTGCTCAGCTGCCTGATAACCGCCAGCTGGGCCGCAGGATTCATGCCTGCTCAGCTGCCTGATAATCGCCAGCTGGGCCGCAGGATTCATGCCTGCTCAGCTGCCTGATAACGCCAGCTGGGCCGCAGGATTCATGCCTGCTCAGCTGCCTGATAATCGCCAGCTGGGCCGCAGGATTCATGCCTGCTCAGCTGCCTGATAATCGCCAGCTGGGCCGCAGGATTCATGCCTGCTCAGCTGCCTGATAATCGCCAGCTGGGCCGCAGGATTCATGCCTGCTCAGCTGCCTGATAATCGCCAGCTGGGCCGCAGGATTCATGCCTGCTCAGCTGCCTGATAATCGCCAGCTGGGCCGCAGGATTCATGCCTGCTCAGCTGCCTGATAATCGCCAGCTGGGCCGCAGGATTCATGCCTGCTCAGCTGCTTGATTCTTGCCTGCTGAGGCACATGATCCGTGCAGGAGAGCTACCTGATCAGCACATGAGCAGTCACATGATCAGCGCCTCAGTCACCTGATCACTGCATGACAGGCACGTGATCAGTGCCTGCTGAGGTGCGGGATCAGCGCCTGCTCAGCTGCCTGATAATCGCCAGCTGGGCCGCAGGATTCATGCCTGCTCAGCTGCCTGATAATCGCCAGCTGGGCCGCAGGATTCATGCCTGCTCAGCTGCCTGATAATCGCCAGCTGGGCCGCAGGATTCATGCCTGCTCAGCTGCCTGATAATCGCCAGCTGGGCCGCAGGATTCATGCCTGCTCAGCTGCTTGATTCTTGCCTGCTGAGGCACATGATCCGTGCAGGAGAGCTACCTGATCAGCACATGAGCAGTCACATGATCAGCGCCTCTCAGTCACCTGATCACTGCATGACAGGCACGTGATCAGTGCCTGCTGAGGTGGATCAGCGCCTGCTCAGCTGCCTGATAATCGCCAGCTGGGCCGCAGGATTCATGCCTGCTCAGCTGCCTGATAATCGCCAGCTGGGCCGCAGGATTCATGCCTGCTCAGCTGCCTGATAATCGCCAGCTGGGCCGCAGGATTCATGCCTGCTCAGCTGCCTGATAACCGCCAGCTGGGCCGCAGGATTCATGCCTGCTCAGCTGCCTGATAACCGCCAGCTGGGCCGCAGGATTCATGCCTGCTCAGCTGCCTGATAATCGCCAGCTGGGCCGCAGGATTCATGCCTGCTCAGCTGCCTGATAATCGCCAGCTGGGCCGCAGGATTCATGCCTGCTCAGCTGCCTGATAATCGCCAGCTGGGCCGCAGGATTCATGCCTGCTCAGCTGCCTGATAATCGCCAGCTGGGCCGCAGGATTCATGCCTGCTCAGCTGCCTGATAATCGCCAGCTGGGCCGCAGGATTCATGCCTGCTCAGCTGCTGATTCTTGCCTGCTGAGGCACATGATCCGTGCAGGAGAGCTACCTGATCAGCACATGAGCAGTCACATGATCAGCGCCTCTCAGTCACCTGATCACTGCATGACAGGCACGTGATCAGTGCCTGCTGCGGGATCAGCCTGCTCAGCTGCCTGATAATCGCCAGCTGGGCCGCAGGATTCATGCCTGCTCAGCTGCCTGATAATCGCCAGCTGGGCCGCAGGATTCATGCCTGCTCAGCTGCCTGATAATCGCCAGCTGGGCCGCAGGATTCATGCCTGCTCAGCTGCCTGATAATCGCCAGCTGGGCCGCAGGATTCATGCCTGCTCAGCTGCCTGATTCTTGCCTGCTGAGGCACATGATCCGTGCAGGAGAGCTGCCTGATCAGCACATGAGCAGTCACATGATCAGCGCCTCTCAGTCACCTGATCACTGCATGACAGGCACGTGATCAGTGCCTGCTGAGGTGCGGGATCAGCGCCTGCTCAGCTGCCTGATAATCGCCAGCTGGGCCGCAGGATTCATGCCTGCTCAGCTGCCTGATAATCGCCAGCTGGGCCGCAGGATTCATGCCTGCTCAGCTGCCTGATAATCGCCAGCTGGGCCGCAGGATTCATGCCTGCTCAGCTGCCTGATAATCGCCAGCTGGGCCGCAGGATTCATGCCTGCTCAGCTGCCTGATAATTGCCAGCTGAGGCACATGATCCAGAGAGCTACCTGATCAGCACATGAGCAGTCACATGATCAGCGCCTCTCAGTCACCTGATCACTGCATGACAGGCACGTGATCAGTGCCTGCTGAGGTGGATCAGCCTGCTCAGCTGCCTGATAATCGCCAGCTGGGCCGCAGGATTCATGCCTGCTCAGCTGCCTGATAATCGCCAGCTGGGCCGCAGGATTCATGCCTGCTCAGCTGCCTGATAATCGCCAGCTGGGCCGCAGGATTCATGCCTGCTCAGCTGCCTGATAATCGCCAGCTGGGCCGCAGGATTCATGCCTGCTCAGCTGCCTGATTCTTGCCTGCTGAGGCGCATGATCCGTGCAGGAGAGCTACCTGATCAGCACATAGCAGTCACATGATCAGCGCCTCTCAGTCACCTGATCACTGCATGACAGGCACGTGATCAGTGCCTGCTGAGGTGCGGGATCAGCCTGCTCAGCTGCCTGATAATCGCCAGCTGGGCCGCAGGATTCATGCCTGCTCAGCTGCCTGATAATCGCCAGCTGGGCCGCAGGATTCATGCCTGCTCAGCTGCCTGATAATCGCCAGCTGGGCCGCAGGATTCATGCCTGCTCAGCTGCCTGATAATCGCCAGCTGGGCCGCAGGATTCATGCCTGCTCAGCTGCCTGATAATCGCCAGCTGGGCCGCAGGATTCATGCCTGCTCAGCTGCTTGATTCTTGCCTGCTGGGCACATGATCCGTGCAGGAGAGCTACCTGATCAGCACATGAGCAGTCACATGATCAGCGCCTCTCAGTCACCTGATCACTGCATGACAGGCACGTGATCAGTGCCTGCTGAGGTGCGGGATCAGCGCCTGCTCAGCTGCCTGATAATCGCCAGCTGGGCCGCAGGATTCATGCCTGCTCAGCTGCCTGATAATCGCCAGCTGGGCCGCAGGATTCATGCCTGCTCAGCTGCCTGATAATCGCCAGCTGGGCCGCAGGATTCATGCCTGCTCAGCTGCCTGATAATCGCCAGCTGGGCCGCAGGATTCATGCCTGCTCAGCTGCTTGATTCTTGCCTGCTGAGGCACATGATCCGTGCAGGAGAGCTACCTGATCAGCACATGAGCAGTCACATGATCAGC
This sequence comes from Bos javanicus, assembly GCF_032452875.1. NCBI lineage: Eukaryota > Metazoa > Chordata > Mammalia > Artiodactyla > Bovidae > Bos > Bos javanicus. The sequence goes on along the minus strand of NW_026893916.1, from coordinate 92,497 downwards.
GCCTCTCAGTCACCTGATCACTGCATGACAGGCACGTGATCAGTGCCTGCTGAGGTGCGGGATCAGCGCCTGCTCAGCTGCCTGATAATCGCCAGCTGGGCCGCAGGATTCATGCCTGCTCAGCTGCCTGATAATCGCCAGCTGGGCCGCAGGATTCATGCCTGCTCAGCTGCCTGATAACCGCCAGCTGGGCCGCAGGATTCATGCCTGCTCAGCTGCCTGATAATCGCCAGCTGGGCCGCAGGATTCATGCCTGCTCAGCTGCCTGATAATCGCCAGCTGGGCCGCAGGATTCATGCCTGCTCAGCTGCCTGATAATCGCCAGCTGGGCCGCAGGATTCATGCCTGCTCAGCTGCCTGATAATCGCCAGCTGGGCCGCAGGATTCATGCCTGCTCAGCTGCCTGATAATCGCCAGCTGGGCCGCAGGATTCATGCCTGCTCAGCTGCCTGATAATCGCCAGCTGGGCCGCAGGATTCATGCCTGCTCAGCTGCCTGATAATCGCCAGCTGGGCCGCAGGATTCATGCCTGCTCAGCTGCCTGATAACCGCCAGCTGGGCCGCAGGATTCATGCCTGCTCAGCTGCCTGATATCGCCAGCTGGGCCGCAGGATTCATGCCTGCTCAGCTGCCTGATAATCGCCAGCTGGGCCGCAGGATTCATGCCTGCTCAGCTGCCTGATAATCGCCAGCTGGGCCGCAGGATTCATGCCTGCTCAGCTGCCTGATAATCGCCAGCTGGGCCGCAGGATTCATGCCTGCTCAGCTGCCTGATAATCGCCAGCTGGGCCGCAGGATTCATGCCTGCTCAGCTGCTTGATTCTTGCCTGCTGAGGCACATGATCCGTGCAGAGCTACCTGATCAGCACATGAGCAGTCACATGATCAGCGCCTCTCAGTCACCTGATCACTGCATGACAGGCACGTGATCAGTGCCTGCTGAGGTGCGGGATCAGCGCCTGCTCAGCTGCCTGATAATCGCCAGCTGGGCCGCAGGATTCATGCCTGCTCAGCTGCCTGATAATCGCCAGCTGGGCCGCAGGATTCATGCCTGCTCAGCTGCTTGATTCTTGCCTGCTGGGCACATGATCCGTGCAGGAGAGCTGCCTGATCAGCACATGAGCAGTCACATGATCAGCGCCTCTCAGTCACCTGATCACTGCATGACAGGCACGTGATCAGTGCCTGCTGAGGTGCGGGATCAGCCTGCTCAGCTGCCTGATAATCGCCAGCTGGGCCGCAGGATTCATGCCTGCTCAGCTGCCTGATAATCGCCAGCTGGGCCGCAGGATTCATGCCTGCTCAGCTGCCTGATAATCGCCAGCTGGGCCGCAGGATTCATGCCTGCTCAGCTGCCTGATAATCGCCAGCTGGGCCGCAGGATTCATGCCTGCTCAGCTGCCTGATAATCGCCAGCTGGGCCGCAGGATTCATGCCTGCTCAGCTGCCTGATAATCGCCAGCTGGGCCGCAGGATTCATGCCTGCTCAGCTGCCTGATAATCGCCAGCTGGGCCGCAGGATTCATGCCTGCTCAGCTGCCTGATAATCGCCAGCAGGGCCGCAGGATTCATGCCTGCTCAGCTGCCTGATAATCGCCAGCTGGGCCGCAGGATTCATGCCTGCTCAGCTGCCTGATAACCGCCAGCTGGGCCGCAGGATTCATGCCTGCTCAGCTGCCTGATAATCGCCAGCTGGGCCGCAGGATTCATGCCTGCTCAGCTGCCTGATAATCGCCATCTGGGCCGCAGGATTCATGCCTGCTCAGCTGCCTGATAATCGCCAGCTGGGCCGCAGGATTCATGCCTGCTCAGCTGCCTGATAATCGCCATCTGGGCCGCAGGATTCATGCCTGCTCAGCTGCCTCATAATCGCCAGCTGGGCCGCAGGATTCATGCCTGCTCAGCTGCCTGATAATCGCCAGCTGGGCCGCAGGATTCATGCCTGCTCAGCTGCCTGATAATCGCCAGCTGGGCCGCAGGATTCATGCCTGCTCCGCTGCCTGATAATCGCCAACTGGGCCGCAGAATTCATGCCTGCTCAGCTGCCTGATAATCGCCAGCTGGGCCGCAGGATTCATGCCTGCTCAGCTGCTTGATTCTTGCCTGCTGAGGCACATGATCCGTGCAGGAGAGCTACCTGATCAGCACATGAGCAGTCACATGATCAGCGCCTCTCAGTCACCTGATCACTGCATGACAGGCACGTGATCAGTGCCTGCTGAGGTGCGGGATCAGCGCCTGCTCAGCTGCCTGATAATCGCCAGCTGGGCCGCAGGATTCATGCCTGCTCAGGTGCCTGATAATCGCCAGCTGGGCCGCAGGATTCATGCCTGCTCAGCTGCCTGATAATCGCCAGCTGGGCCGCAGGATTCATGCCTGCTCCGCTGCCTGATAATCGCCAACTGGGCCGCAGGATTCATGCCTGCTAAGCTGCTTGATTCTTGCCTGCTGAGGCACATGATCAGTGCAGGAGAGCTATCTGATCAGCACATGAGCAGTCACATGATCAGCGCCTCTCAGTCACCTGATCACTGCATGACAGGCACGTGATCAGTGCCTGCTGAGGTGAGGATCAGCGCCTGCTCAGCTGCCTGATAATCGCCAGCTGGGCCGCAGGATTCATGCCTGCTCAGCTGCCTGATAATCGCCAGCTGGGCCGCAGGATTCATGCCTGCTCAGCTGCCTGATAATCGCCAGCTGGGCCGCAGGATTCATGCCTGCTCAGCTGCATGATAACCGCCAGCTGGGCCGCAGGATTCATGCCTGCTCAGCTGCCTGATAATCGCCAGCTGGGCCGCAGGATTCATGCCTGCTCAGCTGCCTGATAACGCCAGCTGGGCCGCAGGATTCATGCCTGCTCAGCTGCCTGATAATCGCCAGCTGGGCCGCAGGATTCATGCCTGCTCAGCTGCCTGATAATCGCCAGCTGGGCCGCAGGATTCATGCCTGCTCAGCTGCCTGATAATCGCCAGCTGGGCCGCAGGATTCATGCCTGCTCAGCTGCCTGATAATCGCCAGCTGGGCCGCAGGATTCATGCCTGCTCAGCTGCCTGATAATCGCCAGCTGGGCCGCAGGATTCATGCCTGCTCAGCTGCCTGATAATCGCCAGCTGGGCCGCGGGATTCATGCCTGCTCAGCTGCCTGATAATCGCCAGCTGGGCCGCAGGATTCATGCCTGCTCAGCTGCCTGATAATCGCCAGCTGGGCCGCAGGATTCATGCCTGCTCAGCTGCCTGATAATCGCCAGCTGGGCCGCAGGATTCATGCCTGCTCAGCTGCCTGATAATCGCCAGCTGGGCCGCAGGATTCATGCCTGCTCAGCTGCCTGATAATCGCCAGCTGGGCCGCAGGATTCATGCCTGCTCAGCTGCCTGATAATCGCCAGCTGGGCCGCAGGATTCATGCCTGCTCAGCTGCCTGATAATCGCCAGCTGGGCCGCAGGATTCATGCCTGCTCAGCTGCCTGATAATCGCCAGCTGGGCCGCAGGATTCATGCCTGCTCAGCTGCCTGATACCCGCCAGCTGGGCCGCAGGATTCATGCCTGCTCAGCTGCCTGATAATCGCCAGCTGGGCCGCAGGATTCATGCCTGCTCAGCTGCCTGATAATCGCCAGCTGGGCCGCAGGATTCATGCCTGCTCAGCTGCCTGATAATCGCCAGCTGGGCCGCAGGATTCATGCCTGCTCAGCTGCCTGATAATCGCCAGCTGGGCCGCAGGATTCATGCCTGCTCAGCTGCTTGATTCTTGCCTGCTGAGGCACATGATCCGTGCAGGAGAGCTACCTGATCAGCACATGAGCAGTCACATGATCAGCGCCTCTCAGTCACCTGATCACTGCATGACAGGCACGTGATCAGTGCCTGCTGAGGTGCGGGATCAGCGCCTGCTCAGCTGCCTGATAATCGCCAGCTGGGCCGCAGGATTCATGCCTGCTCAGCTGCCTGATAATCGCCAGCTGGGCCGCAGGATTCATGCCTGCTCAGCTGCCTGATAATCGCCAGCAGGGCCGCAGGATTCATGCCTGCTCAGCTGCCTGATAATCGCCAGCTGGGCCGCAGGATTCATGCCTGCTCAGCTGCCTGATAATCGCCAGCTGGGCCGCAGGATTCATGCCTGCTCAGCTGCCTGATAATCGCCAGCTGGGCCGCAGGATTCATGCCTGCTCAGCTGCTTGATTCTTGCCTGCTGAGGCACATGATCCGTGCAGGAGAGCTACCTGATCAGCACATGAGCAGTCACATGATCAGCGCCTCTCAGTCACCTGATCACTGCATGACAGGCACGTGATCAGTGCCTGCTGAGGTGCGGGATCAGCGCCTGCTCAGCTGCCTGATAATCGCCAGCTGGGCCGCAGGATTCATGCCTGCTCAGCTGCCTGATAATCGCCAGCTGGGCCGCAGGATTCATGCCTGCTCAGCTGCCTGATAATCGCCAGCAGGGCCGCAGGATTCATGCCTGCTCAGCTGCCTGATAATCGCCAGCTGGGCCGCAGGATTCATGCCTGCTCAGCTGCCTGATAATCGCCAGCTGGGCCGCAGGATTCATGCCTGCTCAGCTGCCTGATAATCGCCAGCTGGGCCTCAGGATTCATGCCTGCTCAGCTGCCTGATAATCGCCAGCTGGGCCGCAGGATTCATGCCTGCTCAGCTGCCTGATAATCGCCAGCAGGGCCGCAGGATTCATGCCTGCTCAGCTGCCTGATAATCGCCAGCTGGGCCGCAGGATTCATGCCTGCTCAGCTGCCTGATAATCGCCAGCTGGGCCGCAGGATTCATGCCTGCTCAGCTGCCTGATAATCGCCAGCTGGGCCGCAGGATTCATGCCTGCTCAGCTGCCTGATAATCGCCAGCTGGGCCGCAGGATTCATGCCTGCTCAGCTGCCTGATAATCGCCAGCTGGGCCGCAGGATTCATGCCTGCTCAGCTGCCTGATAACGCCAGCTGGGCCGCAGGATTCATGCCTGCTCAGCTGCCTGATAATCGCCAGCTGGGCCGCAGGATTCATGCCTGCTCAGCTGCCTGATAATTGCCAGCTGGGCCGCAGCATTCATGCCTGCTCAGCTGCTTGATTCTTGCCTGCTGAGGCAAATGATCCGTGCAGGAGAGCTACCTGATCAGCACATGAGCAGTCACATGATCATCGCCTCTCAGTCACCTGATCACTGCATGACATGCACGTGATCAGTGCCTGCTGAGGTGCGGGATTAGCGCCTGCTCACCTGCTTGACAATCGACAGCTGGGCCGCAGGATTCATGCCTGCTCAGCTGCCTGATAATCGCCAGCTGGGCCGCAGGATTCATGCCTGCTCAGCTGCCTGATAATCGCCAGCAGGGCCGCAGGATTCATGCCTGCTCAGCTGCCTGATAATCGCCAGCTGGGCCGCAGGATTCATGCCTGCTCAGCTGCCTGATAACCGCCAGCTGGGCCGCGGGATTCATGCCTGCTCAGCTGCCTGATAACGCCAGCCCGCAGGATTCATGCCTGCTCAGCTGCCTGATAATCGCCAGCTGGGCCGCAGGATTCATGCCTGCTCAGCTGCCTGATAATCGCCAGCAGGGCCGCAGGATTCATGCCTGCTCAGCTGCCTGATAATCGCCAGCTGGGCCGCAGGATTCATGCCTGCTCAGCTGCCTGATAATCGCCAGCTGGGCCGCAGGATTCATGCCTGCTCAGCTGCCTGATAATCGCCAGCTGGGCCGCAGGATTCATGCCTGCTCAGCTGCCTGATAATCGCCAGCTGGGCCGCAGGATTCATGCCTGCTCAGCTGCCTGATAATCGCCAGCTGGGCCGCAGGATTCATGCCTGCTCAGCTGCCTGATAATCGCCAGCTGGGCCGCAGGATTCATGCCTGCTCAGCTGCCTGATAATCGCCATCTGGGCCGCAGGATTCATGCCTGCTCAGCTGCCTCATAACCGCCAGCTGGGCCGCAGGCTTCATGCCTGCTCAGCTGCCTGATAATCGCCAGCTGGGCCGCAGGATTCATGCCTGCTCAGCTGCCTGATAATCGCCAGCTGGGCCGCAGGATTCATGCCTGCTCAGCTGCCTTATAATCGCCAGCTGGGCCGCAGGATTCATGCCTGCTCAGCTGCCTGATAATCGCCAGCTGGGCCGCAGGATTCATGCCTGCTCAGCTGCTTGTCTTGCCTGCTGAGGCACATGATCCGTGCAGGAAAGCTACCTGATCAGCACATGAGCAGTCACATGATCAGGGCCTCTCAGTCACCTGATCACTGCATGACAGGCACGTGATCAGTTCCTGCTGAGGTGCGGGATCAGCGCCTGCTCAGCTGCCTGATAATCGCCAGCTGGGCCGCAGGATTCATGCCTGCTCAGCCTCCTGATAATCGCCAGCTGGGCCGCAGGATTCATGCCTGCTCAGCTGCCTGATAATCGCCAGCTGGGCCGCAGGATTCATGCCTGCTCAGCTGCCTGATAATCGCCAGCTGGGCCGCAGGATTCATGCCTGCTCAGCTGCCTGATTCTTGCCTGCTGAGGCACATGATCCGTGCAGGAGAGCTACCTGATCAGCACATGAGCAGTCACATGATCAGCGCCTCAGTCACCTGATCACTGCATGACAGGCACGTGATCAGTGCCTGCTGAGGTGCGGGATCAGCCTGCTCAGCTGCCTGATAATCGCCAGCTGGGCCGCAGGATTCATGCCTGCTCAGCTGCCTGATAATCGCCAGCTGGGCCGCAGGATTCATGCCTGCTCAGCTGCCTGATAATCGCCAGCTGGGCCGCGGGATTCATGCCTGCTCAGCTGCCTGATAACCGCCAGCTGGGCCGCAGGATTCATGCCTGCTCAGCTGCCTGATAACCGCCAGCTGGGCCGCAGGATTCATGCCTGCTCAGCTGCCTGATAATCGCCAGCTGGGCCGCAGGATTCATGCCTGCTCAGCTGCCTGATAATCGCCAGCTGGGCCGCAGGATTCATGCCTGCTCAGCTGCCTGATAATCGCCAGCTGGGCCGCAGGATTCATGCCTGCTCAGCTGCCTGATAATCGCCAGCTGGGCCGCAGGATTCATGCCTGCTCAGCTGCCTGATAATCGCCAGCTGGGCCGCAGGATTCATGCCTGCTCAGCTGCCTGATAATCGCCAGCTGGGCCGCAGGATTCATGCCTGCTCAGCTGCCTGATAATCGCCAGCTGGGCCGCAGGATTCATGACTGCTCAGCTGCTTGATTCTTGCCTGCTGAGGCACATGATCCGTGCAGGAGAGCTACCTGATCAGCACATGAGCAGTCACATGATCAGCGCCTCTCAGTCACCTGATCACTGCATGACAGGCACGTGATCAGTGCCTGCTGAGGTGCGGGATCAGCGCCTGCTCAGCTGCCTGATAATCGCCAGCTGGGCCGCAGGATTCATGCCTGCTCAGCTGCCTGATAATCGCCAGCTGGGCCGCAGGATTCATGCCTGCTCAGCTGCCTGATAACCGCCAGCTGGGCCGCAGGATTCATGCCTGCTCAGCTGCCTGATAATCGCCAGCTGGGCCGCAGGATTCATGCCTGCTCAGCTGCCTGATAATCGCCAGCTGGGCCGCAGGATTCATGCCTGCTCAGCTGCCTGATAATCGCCAGCTGGGCCGCAGGATTCATGCCTGCTCAGCTGCCTGATAATCGCCAGCTGGGCCGCAGGATTCATGCCTGCTCAGCTGCCTGATAATCGCCAGCTGGGCCGCAGGATTCATGCCTGCTCAGCTGCCTGATAATCGCCAGCTGGGCCGCAGGATTCTTGCCTGCTCAGCTGCCTGATAATCGCCAGCTGGGCCGCAGGATTCATGCCTGCTCAGCTGCCTGATAACCGCCAGCTGGGCCGCAGGATTCATGCCTGCTCAGCTGCCTGATAATCGCCAGCTGGGCCGCAGGATTCATGCCTGCTCAGCTGCCTGATAATCGCCAGCTGGGCCGCAGGATTCATGCCTGCTCAGCTGCCTGATAATCGCCAGCTGGGCCGCAGGATTCATGCCTGCTCAGCTGCCTGATAATCGCCAGCTGGGCCGCAGGATTCATGCCTGCTCAGCTGCCTGATAATCGCCAGCTGGGCCGCAGGATACATGCCTGCTCAGCTGCCTGATAATCGCCAGCTGGGCCGCAGGATTCATGCCTGCTCAGCTGCCTGATAATCGCCAGCTGGGCCGCAGGATTCATGCCTGCTCCGCTGCCTGATAATCGCCAGCTGGGCCGCAGGATTCATGCATGCTCAGCTTCCTGATAATCGCCAGCTGGGCCGCAGGATTCATGCCTGCTCAGCTGCTGATTCTTGCCTGCTGAGGCACATGATCCGTGCAGGAGAGCTACCTGATCAGCACATGAGCAGTCACATGATCAGCGCCTCTCAGTCACCTGATCACTGCATGACAGGCACGTGATCAGTGCCTGCTGAGGTGCGGGATCAGCGCCTGCTCAGCTGCCTGATAATCGCCAGCTGGGCCGCAGGATTCATGCCTGCTCAGCTGCCTGATAATCGCCAGCTGGGCCGCAGGATTCATGCCTGCTCAGCTGCCTGATAATCGCCAGCAGGGCCGCAGGATTCATGCCTGCTCAGCTGCCTGTTAAGCGCCAGCTGGGCCGCAGGATTCATGCCTGCTCAGCTGCTGATTCTTGCCTGCTGAGGCACATGATCCGTGCAGGAGAGCTACCTGATCAGCACATGAGCAGTCACATGATCAGCGCCTCTCAGTCACCTGATCACTGCATGACAGGCACGTGATCAGTGCCTGCTGAGGTGCGGGATCAGCACCTGCTCAGCTGCCTGATAATCGCCAGCTGGGCCGCAGGATTCATGCCTGCTCAGCTGCCTGATAATCGCCAGCTGGGCCGCAGGATTCATGCCTGCTCAGCTGCCTGATAATCGCCAGCTGGGCCGCAGGATTCATGCCTGCTCAGCTGCCTGATAATCGCCAGCTGGGCCTCAGGATTCATGCCTGCTCAGCTGCCTGATAACCGCCAGCTGGGCCGCAGGATTCATGCCTGCTCAGCTGCCTCATAATCGCCAGCTGGGCCGCAGGATTCATGCCTGCTCAGCTGCCTGATAATCGCCAGCTGGGCCGCAGGATTCATGCCTGCTCAGCTGCCTGATAACCGCCAGCTGGGCCGCAGGATTCATGCCTGCTCAGCTGCCTGATAATCGCCAGCTGGGCCGCAGGATTCATGCCTGTTCAGCTGCCTGATAATCGCCAGCTGGGCCTCAGGATTCATGCCTGCTCAGCTGCCTGATAATCGCCAGCTGGGCCGCAGGATTCATGCCTGCTCAGCTGCTTTATTCTTGCCTGCTGAGGCACATGATCCGTGCAGGAGAGCTACCTGATCAGCACATGAGCAGTCACATGATCAGCGCCTCTCAGTCACCTGATCACTGCATGACAGGCACGTGATCAGTGCCTGCTGAGGTGCGGGGTCAGCGCCTGCTCAGCTGCCTGATAATCGCCAGCTGGGCCGCAGGATTCATGCCTGCTCCGCTGCCTGATAATCGCCAGCTGGGCCACAGGATTCATGCCTGCTCAGCTGCCTGATAATCGCCAGCTGGGCCGCAGGATTCATGCCTGCTCAGCTGCCTGATAATCGCCAGCTGGGCCGCAGGATTCATGCCTGCTCAGCTGCCTGATAACCGCCAGCTGGGCCGCAGGATTCATGCCTGCTCAGCTGCCTGATAATCGCCAGCTGGGCCGCAGGATTCATGCCTGCTCAGCTGCCTGATAATCGCCAGCTGGGCCGCAGGATTCATGCCTGCTCAGCTGCCTGATAATCGTCAGCTGGGCCGCAGGATTCATTCCTTCTCAGCTGCCTGATAATCGCCAGCAGGGCCCCAGGATTCATTCCTGCTCAACTGCCTGATAATCGCCAGCTGGGCCGCAGGATTCATGCCTGCTCAGCTGCCTGATAATCGCCAGATGGGCCGCAGGATTCATGCCTGCTCAGCTGCCTGATTCTTGCCTGCTGAGGCACATGATCCGTGCAGGAGAGCTGCCTGATCAGCACATGAGCAGTCACATGATCAGCGCCTCAGTCACCTGATCACTGCATGACAGGCACGTGATCAGTGCCTGCTGAGTGCGGGATCAGCGCCTGCTCAGCTGCCTGATAATCGCCAGCTGGGCCGCAGGATTCATGCCTGCTCAGCTGCCTGATAATAGCCAGCTGGGCCGCAGGATTCATGCCTGCTCAGGTGCCTGATAATCGCCAGCTGGGCTGCAGGATTCATGCCTGCTCAGCTGCCTGATAACCGCCAGCTGGGCCGCAGGATTCATGCCTGCTCAGCTGCCTGATAATCGCCAGCTGGGCCGCAGGATTCATGCCTGCTCAGCTGCCTGATAATCGCCAGCTGGGCCGCAGGATTCATGCCTGCTCAGCTGCCTGATAATCGCCAGCTGGGCCGCAGGATTCATGCCTGCTCAGCTGCCTGATAATCGCCAGCTGGGCCGCAGGATTCATGCCTGCTCAGCTGCCTGTTAATCGCCAGCTGGGCCGCAGGATTCATGCCTGCTCAGCTGCCTGATAATCGCCATCTGGGCCGCAGGATTCATGCCTGCTCAGCTGCCTGATAATCGCCAGTTGGGCCGCAGGATTCATGCCTGCTCAGCTGCTTGATTCTTGCCTGCTGAGGCACATGATCCGTGAAGGAGAGCTACCTGATCAGCACATGAGCAGTCACATGATCAGCGCCTCTCAGTCACCTGATCACTGCATGACAGGCACGTGATCAGTGCCTGCTGAGGTGCGGGATCAGCGCCTGCTCAGCTGCCTGATAATCGCCAGCTGGGCCGCAGGATTCATGCCTGCTCAGCTGCCTGATAATCGCCAGCTGGGCCGCAGGATTCATGCCTGCTCAGCTGCCTGATAATCGCCAGCTGGGCCGCAGGATTCATGCCTGCTCAGCTGCCTGATAATCGCCAGCTGGGCCGCAGGATTCATGCCTGCTCAGCTGCTTGATTCTTGCCTGCTGAGGCACATGATCCGTGCAGGAGAGCTACCTGATCAGCACATGAGCAGTCACATGATCAGCGCCTCTCAGTCACCTGATCACTGCATGACAGGCACGTGATCAGTGCCTGCTGAGGTGCGGGATCAGCGCCTGCTCAGCTGCCTGATAATCGCCAGCTGGGCCGCAGGATTCATGCCTGCTCAGCTTCCTGATAATCGCCAGCTGGGCCGCAGGATTCATTCCTGCTCAGCTGCCTGATAACCGCCAGCAGGGCCGCAGGATTCATGCCTGCTCAGCTGCCTGATAATCGCCAGCTGGGCCGCAGGATTCATGCCTGCTCAGCTGCCTGATAATCGCCAGCTGGGCCGCAGGATTCATGCCTGCTCAGCTGCCTGATAACCGCCAGCTGGGCCGCAGGATTCATGCCTGCTCAGCTGCCTGATAACCGCCAGCTGGGCCGCAGGATTCATGCCTGCTCAGCTGCCTGATAACGCCAGCTGGGCCGCAGGATTCATGCCTTCTCATCTGCCTGATACTCGCCAGCTGAGCCGCAGGATTCATGCCTGCTCAGCTGCCTGATAATCGCCAGCTGGGCCGCAGGATTCATGCCTGCTCAGCTGCCTGATAATCGCCAGCTGGGCCGCAGGATTCATGCCTGCTCAGCTGCCTGATAATCGCCAGCTGGGCCGCAGGATTCATGCCTGCTCAGCTGCCTGATTCTTGCCAGCTGAGCACATGATCCGTGCAGGAGAGCTACCTGATCAGCACATGAGCAGTCACATGATCAGCGCCTCTCAGTCACCTGATCACTGCATGACAGGCACGTGATCAGTGCCTGCTGAGGTGCGGGATCAGCGCCTGCTCAGCTGCCTGATAATCGCCAGCTGGGCCGCAGGATTCATGCCTGCTCAGCTGCCTGATAATCGCCAGCTGGGCCGCAGGAATCATGCCTGCTCAGCTCCCTGATAATCGCCAGCTGGGCCGCAGGATTCATGCCTGCTCAGCTGCCTGATAATCGACAGCTAGGCCGCAGGATTCATGCCTGCTCAGCTGCTGATTCTTGCCTGCTGAGGCACATGATCCGTGCAGGAGAGCTACCTGATCAGCACATGAGCAGTCACATGATCAGCGCCTCTCAGTCACCTGATCACTGCATGACAGGCACGTGATCAGTGCCTGCTGAGGTGCGGGATCAGCGCCTGCTCAGCTGCCTGATAATCGCCAGCTGGGCCGCAGGATTCATGCCTGCTCAGCTGCCTGATAATCGCCAGCTGGGCCGCAGGATTCATGCCTGCTCAGCTGCCTGATAATCGCCAGCTGGGCCGCAGGATTCATGCCTGCTCAGCTGCCTGATAACCGCCAGCTGGGCCGTAGGATTCATGCCTGCTCAGCTGCCTGATAATCGCCAGCTGGGCCGCAGGATTCATGCCTGCTCAGCTGCCTGATTACCGCCAGCTGGGCCCCAGGATTCATGCCTGCTCAGCTGCCTGATAATCGCCAGCTGGGCCGCAGAATTCATGCCTGCTCAGCTGCCTGATAATCGCCAGCTGGGCCGCAGGATTCATGCCTGCTCAGCTGCCTGATAATCGCCAGCTGGGCCGCAGGATTCATGCCTGCTCAGCTGCCTGATAATCGCCAGCTGGGCCGCAGGATTCATGCCTGCTCAGCTGCCTGATAATCGCCAGCTGGGCCGCAGGATTCATGCCTGCTCAGCTGCCTGATAATCGCCAGCTGGGCCGCAGGATTCATGCCTGCTCAGCTGCCTGATAATCGCCAGCTGGGCCGCAGGATTCATGCCTGCTCAGCTGCCTGATAATCGCCAGCTGGGCCGCAGGATTCATGCCTGCTCAGCTGCCTGATAATCGCCAGCTGGGCCGCAGGATTCATGCCTGCTCAGCTGCCTGATAATCGCCAGCTGGGCCGCAGGATTCATGCCTGCTCAGCTGCCTGATAATCGCCAGCTGGGCCGCAGGATTCATGCCTGCTCAGCTGCCTGATAATCGCCAGCTGGGCCGCAGGATTCATGCCTGCTCAGCTGCCTGATAACCGTCAGCTGGGCCGCAGGATGCATGCCTGCTCAGCTGCTGATAATCGCCAGCTGGGCCGCAGGATTCATGCCTGCTCAGCTGCCTGATAATCGCCAGCTGGGCCGCAGGATTCATGCCTGCTCAGCTGCCTGATAACCGCCAGCTGGGCCGCAGGATTCATGCCTGCTCAGCTGCCTGATAACCGCAAGCTGGGCCGCAGGATTCATGCCTGCTCAGCTGCCTGATAACCGCCAGCTGGGCCGCAGGATTCATGCCTGCTCAGCTGCCTGATAATCGCCAGCTGGGCCGCAGGATTCATGCCTGCTCAGCTGCCTGATAATCGCCAGCTGGGCCGCAGGATTCATGCCTGCTCAGCTGCCTGATAATCGCCAGCTGGGCCGCAGGATTCATGCCTGCTCAGCTGCCTGATAATCGCCAGCTGGGCCGCAGGATTCATGCCTGCTCAGCTGCCTGATAATCGCCATCTGGGCCGCAGGATTCATGCCTGCTCAGCTGCCTCATAATCGCCAGCTGGGCCGCAGGATTCATGCCTGCTCAGCTGCCTGATAATCGCCAGCTGGGCCGCAGGATTCATGCCTGCTCAGCTGCCTGATAATCGCCAGCTGGGCCGCAGGATTCATGCCTGCTCCGCTGCCTGATAATCGCCAGCTGGGCCGCAGGATTCATGCCTGCTCAGCTGCCTGATAATCGCCAGCTGGGCCGCAGGATTCATGCCTGCTCAGCTGCTTGATTCTTGCCTGCTGAGGCACATGATCCGTGCAGGAGAGCTACCTGATCAGCACATGAGCAGTCACATGATCAGCGCCTCTCAGTCACCTGATCACTGCATGACAGGCACGTGATCAGTTCCTGCTGAGGTGCGGGATCAGCGCCTGCTCAGCTGCCTGATAATCGCCAGCTGGGCCGCAGGATTCATGCCTGCTCAGCCTCCTGATAATCGCCAGCTGGGCCGCAGGATTCATGCCTGCTCAGCTGCCTGATAATCGCCAGCTGGGCCGCAGGATTCATGCCTGCTCAGCTGCCTGATAATCGCCAGCTGGGCCGCAGGATTCATGCCTGCTCAGCTGCTTGATTCTTGCCTGCTGAGGCACATGATCCGTGCAGGAGAGCTACCTGATCAGCACATGAGCAGTCACATGATCAGCGCCTCTCAGTCACCTGATCACTGCATGACAGGCACGTGATCAGTGCCTGCTGAGGTGCGGGATCAGCGCCTGCTCAGCTGCCTGATAATCGCCAGCTGGGCCGCAGGATTCATGCCTGCTCAGCTGCCTGATAATCGCCAGCTGGGCCGCAGGATTCATGCCTGCTCAGCTGCCGGATAACCGCCAGCTGGGCCACAGGATTCATGCCTGCTCAGCTGCCTGATAACCGCCAGCTGGGCCGCAGGATTCATGCCTGCTCAGCTGCCTGATAACTGCCAGCTGGGCCGCAGGATTCATGCCTGCTCAGCTGCCTGATAACCGCCAGCTGGGCCGCAGGATTCATGCCTGCTCAGCTGCCTGATAATCGCCAGCTGGGCCGCAGGATTCATGCCTGCTCAGCTGTCTGATAATCGCCAGCTGGGCCGCAGGATTCATGCCTGCTCAGCTGCCTGATAATCGCCAGCTGGGCCGCAGGATTCATGCCTGCTCAGCTGCCTGAGACTCGCCAGCTGGGCCGCAGGATTCATGCCTGCTCAGCTGCCTGATAATCGCCAGCTGGGCCGCAGGATTCATGCCTGCTCAGCTGCCTGATAATCGCCAGCTGAGCCGCAGGATTCATGACTGCTCAGCTGCTTGATTCTTGCCTGCTGAGGCACATGATCCGTGCAGGAGAGCTACCTGATCAGCACATGAGCAGTCACATGATCAGCGCCTTCAGTCACCTGATCACTGCATGACAGGCACTGATCAGTGCCTGCTAATCGCCAGCTGGGCCGCAGGATTCATGCCTGTTCAGCTGCCTGATAACCGCCAGCTGGGCCGCAGGATTCATGCCTGCTCAGCTGCCTGATAACCGCCAGCTGGGCCGCAGGATTCAAGCCTGCTCAGCTGCTTGATAACCGCCAGCTGGGCCGCAGGATTCATGCCTGCTCAGCTGCCTGATAACCGCCAGCTGGGCCGCAGGATTCACGCCTGCTCAGCTGCCTGATACTCGCCAGCTGGGCCGCAGGATTCATGCCTGCTCAGCTGCCTGATAATCGCCAGCTGGGCCGCAGGATTCATGCCTGCTCAGCTGCCTGATAATCGCCAGCTGGGCCGCAGGATTCTTGCCTGCTCAGCTGCCTGATAATCGCCAGCTGGGCCGCAGGATTCATGCCTGCTCAGCTGCCTGATAACCGCCAGCTGGGCCGCAGGATTCATGCCTGCTCAGCTGCCTGATAATCGCCAGCTGGGCCGCAGGATTCATGCCTGCTCAGCTGCCTGATAATCGCCAGCTGGGCCGCAGGATTCATGCCTGCTCAGCTGCCTGATAATCGCCAGCTGGGCCGCAGGATTCATGCCTGCTCAGCTGCCTGATAATCGCCAGCTGGGCCGCAGGATTCATGCCTGCTCAGCTGCCTGATAATCGCCAGCTGGGCCGCAGGATACATGCCTGCTCAGCTGCCTGATAATCGCCAGCTGGGCCGCAGGATTCATGCCTGCTCAGCTGCCTGATAATCGCCAGCTGGGCCGCAGGATTCATGCCTGTTCAGCTGCCTGATAATCGCCAGCTGGGCCGCAGGATTCATGCATGCTCAGCTGCCTGATAATCGCCAGCTGGGCCGCAGGATTCATGCCTGCTCAGCTGCCTGATTCTTGCCTGCTGAGGCACATGATCCGTGCAGGAGAGCTACCTGATCAGCACATGAGCAGTCACATGATCAGCGCCTCTCAGTCACCTGATCACTGCATGACAGGCACGTGATCAGTGCCTGCTGAGGTGCGGGATCAGCCTGCTCAGCTGCCTGATAATCGCCAGCTGGGCCGCAGGATTCATGCCTGCTCAGCTGCCTGATAATCGCCAGCTGGGCCGCAGGATTCATGCCTGCTCAGCTGCCTGATAATCGCCAGCTGGGCCGCAGGATTCATGCCTGCTCAGCTGACTGATAATCGCCAGCTGGGCCGCAGGATTCATGCCTGCTCAGCTGCTTGATTCTTGCCTGCTGAGGCACATGATCCGTGCAGGAGAGCTACCTGATCAGCACATGACCAGTCACATGATCAGCGCCTCTCAGTCACCTGATCACTGCATGACAGGCACGTGATCAGTGCCTGCTGAGGTGCGGGATCAGCGCCTGCTCAGCTGCCTGATAATCGCCAGCTGGGCCGCAGGATTCATGCCTGCTCAGCTGCCTGATAATCGCCAGCTGGGCCGCAGGATTCATGCCTGCTCAGCTGCCAGATACTCGCCAGCTGGGCCGCAGGATTCATGCCTGCTCAGCTGCCTGATCACCGCCAGCTGGGCCACAGGATTCATGCCTGCTCAGCTGCCTGATAACCGCCAGCTGGGCCGCAGGATTCATGCCTGCTCAGCTGCATCATAATCGCCAGCTGGGCCGCAGGATTCATGCCTGCTCAGCTGCCTGATAATCGCCAGCTGGGCCGCAGGATTCATGCCTGCTCAGCTGCCTGATAACCGCCAGCTGGGCCGCAGGATTCATGCCTGCTCAGCTGCCTGATAATCGCCAGCTGGGCCGCAGGATTCATGCCTGTTCAGCTGCCTGATAATCGCCAGCTGGGCCTCAGGATTCATGCCTGCTCAGCTGCCTGATAATCGCCAGCTGGGCCGCAGGATTCATGCCTGCTCAGCTGCTTTATTCTTGCCTGCTGAGGCACATGATCCGTGCAGGAGAGCTACCTGATCAGCACATGAGCAGTCACATGATCAGCGCCTCTCAGTCACCTGATCACTGCATGACAGGCACGTGATCAGTGCCTGCTGAGGTGCCGGATCAGCACCTGCTCAGCTGCCTGATAATCGCCAGCTGGGCCGCAGGATTCATGCCTGCTCAGCTGCCGGATAATCGCCAGCTGGGCCGCAGGATTCATGCCTGCTCAGCTGCCTGATAAGCGCCAGCTGGGCCGCAGGATTCATGCCTGCTCAGCTGCCTGATAATCGCCAGCTGGGCCGCAGGATTCATGCCTGCTCAGCTGCCTGATAATCGCCAGCTGGGCCGCAGGATTCATGCCTGCTCAGCTGCCTGATAACCGCCAGCTGGGCCGCAGGATTCATGCCTGCTCAGCTGCCTGATCGCCAGCTGGGCCGCAGGATTCATGCCTGCTCAGCTGCCTGATAATCGCCAGCTGGGCCGCAGGATTCATGCCTGCTCAGCTGCCTGATAATCGCCAGCAGGGCCGCAGGATTCATGCCTGCTCAGCTGCCTGATAATCGCCAGCTGGGCCGCAGGATTCATGCCTGCTCAGCTGCCTGATAATCGCCAGCTGGGCCGCAGGATTCATGCCTGCTCAGCTGCGTGATTCTTGCCTGCTGAGGCACATGATCCGTGCAGGAGAGCTACCTGATCAGCACATGAGCAGACACATGATCAGCGCCTCTCAGTCACCTGATCACTGCATGACAGACACGTGATCAGTGCCTGCTGAGGTGCGGATCAGCGCCTGCTCAGCTGCCTGATAATCGCCAGCTGGGCCGCAGGATTCATGCCTGCTCAGCTGCCTGATAATCGCCAGCTGGGCCGCAGGATTCATGCCTGCTCAGGTGCCTGATAACCGCCAGCTGGGCCGCAGGATTCATGCCTGCTCAGCTGCCTGATAATCGCCAGCTGGGCCGCAGGATTCATGCCTGCTCAGCTGCCTGATAATCGCCAGCTGGGCCGCAGGATTCATGCCTGCTCAGCTGCCTGATAATCGCCAGCTGGGCCGCAGGATTCATGCCTGCTCAGCTGCCTGATAATCGCCAGCTGGGCCGCAGGATTCATGCCTGCTCAGCTGCCTGATAATCGCCAGCTGGGCCGCAGGATTCTGCCTGCTCAGCTGCCTGTTAATCGCCAGCTGGGCCGCAGGATTCATGCCTGCTCAGCTGCCTGATAATCGCCATCTGGGCCGCAGGATTCATGCCTGCTCAGCTGCCTGATAATCGCCAGTTGGGCCGCAGGATTCATGCCTGCTCAGCTGCTTGATTCTTGCCTGCTGAGGCACATGATCCGTGCAGGAGATCTACCTGATCAACACATGAGCAGTCACATGATCAGCGCCTCAGTCACCTGATCACTGCATGACAGGCACGTGATCAGTGCCTGCTGAGATGCGGGATCAGCCTGCTCAGCTGCCTGATAATCGCCAGCTGGGCCGCAGGATTCATGCCTGCTCAGCTGCCTGATAATCGCCAGCTGGGCCGCAGGATTCATGCCTGCTCAGCTGCCTGATAATCGCCAGCTGGGCCGCAGGATTCATGCCTGCTCAGCTGCCTGATAATCGCCAGCTGGGCCGCAGGATTCATGCCTGCTCAGCTGCTTGATTCTTGCCTGCTGAGGCACATGATCCGTGCAGGAGAGCTACCTGATCAACACATGAGCAGTCACATGATCAGCGCCTCTCAGTCACCTGATCACTGCATGGCAGGCACGTGATCAGTGCCTGCTGAGGTGCGGGATCAGCACCTGCTCAGCTGCCTGATAATCGCCAGCTGGGCCGCAGGATTCATGCCTGCTCAGCTTCCTGATTATCGCCAGCTGGGCCGCAGGATTCATGCCTGCTCAGCCGCCTGATAACCGCCAGCTGGGCCGCAGGATTCATGCCCGCTCAGCCGCCTGATAACCGCCAGCCGGGCCGCAGGATTCATGCCCGCTCAGCTGCCTGATAGCCGCCAGCTGGGCCGCAGGATTCATGCCCGCTCCGCTGCCCGATAACCGCCAGCTGGGCCGCAGGATTCATGCCTGCTCAGCTGCCTGATAACCGCCAGCTGGGCCGCAGGATTCATGCCTGCTCAGCTGCCTGATAATCGCCAGCTGGGCCGCAGGATTCATGCCTGCTCAGCTGCCTGATAACCGCCAGCTGGGCCGCAGGATTCATGCCTGCTCAGCTGCCTGATAATCGCCAGCTGGGCCGCAGGATTCATGCCTGCTCAGCCTTGATTCTTGCCTGCTGAGCACATGATCCGTGCAGGAGAGCTACCTGATCAGCACATGAGCAGTCACATGATCAGCGCCTCTCAGTCACCTGATCACTGCATGACAGGCACGTGATCAGTGCCTGCTGAGGCGGGATCAGCACCTGCTCAGCTGCCTGATAATCGCCAGCTGGGCCGCAGGATTCATGCCTGCTCAGCTGCCTGATAACCGCCAGCTGGGCCGCAGGAATCATGCCTGCTCAGCTCCCTGATAATCGACAGCTGGGCCGCAGGATTCATGCCTGCTCAGCTGCCTGATAATCGATAGCTGGGCCGCAGGATTCATGCCTGCTCAGCTGCTTGATTCTTGCCTGCTGAGGCACATGATCCGTGCAGGAGAGCTACCTGATCAGCACATGAGCAGTCACATGATCAGCGCCTCTCAGTCACCTGATCACTGCATGACAGGCACGTGATCAGTGCCTGCTGAGGTGCGGGATCAGCACCTGCTCAGCTGCCTGATAATCGCCAGCTGGGCCGCAGGATTCATGCCTGCTCAGCTGCCTGATAACCGCCAGCTGGGCCGCAGGATTCATGCCTGCTCAGCTGCCTGATAACCGCCAGCTGGGCCGCAGGATTCATGCCTGCTCAGCTGCCTGATAACCGCCAGCTGGGCCGCAGGATTCACGCCTGCTCAGCTGCCTGATAATCGCCAGCTGGGCCGCAGGATTCATGCCTGCTCAGCTGCCTGATTACCGCCAGCTGGGCCCCAGGATTCATGCCTGCTCAGCTGCCTGATAACCGCCAGCTGGGCCGCAGGATTCATGCCTGCTCAGCTGCCTGATAATCGCCAGCTGGGCCGCAGGATTCATGCCTGCTCAGCTGCCTGATAATCGCCAGCTGGGCCGCAGGATTCATGCCTGCTCAGCTGCCTGATAATCGCCAGCTGGGCCGCAGGATTCATGCCTGCTCAGCTGCCTGATAATCGCCAGCTGGGCCGCAGGATTCATGCCTGCTCAGCTGCCTGATAATCGCCAGCTGGGCCGCAGGATTCATGCCTGCTCAGCTGCCTGATAATCGCCAGCTGGGCCGCAGGATTCATGCCTGCTCAGCTGCCTGATAATCGCCAGCTGGGCCGCAGGATTCATGCCTGCTCAGCTGCCTGATAACCGCCAGCTGGGCCGCAGGATTCATGCTGCTCAGCTGCCTGATATCCGCCAGCTGGGCCGCAGGATTCATGCCTGCTCAGCTGCCTGATAATCGACAGCTGGGCCGCAGGATTCATGCCTGCTCAGATGCCTGATAATCGCCAGCTGGGCCGCAGGATTCATGCCTGCTCAGCTGAATGATAATCGCCAGCTGGGCCGCAGGATTCATGCCTGCTCAGCTGCCTGATAACCGCCAGCTGGGCCGCAGGATTCATGCCTGCTCAGCTGCCTGATATCGGCCAGCTGGGCCGCAGGATTCATGCCTGCTCAGCTGCCTGATAATCGACAGCTGGGCCGCAGGATTCATGCCTGCTCAGCTGCTCGATAATCGCCAGCTGGGCCGCAGGATTCATGCCTGCTCAGCTGCCTGATAATCGCCAGCTGGGCCGCAGGATTCATGCCTGCTCAGCTGCTTTATTCTTGCCTGCTGAGGCACATGATCCGTGCAGGAGAGCTACCTGATCAGCACATGAGCAGTCACATGATCAGCGCCTCTCAGTCACCTGATCACTGCATGACAGGCACGTGATCAGTGCCTGCTGAGGTGCGGGATCAGCACCTGCTCAGCTGCCTGATAATCGCCAGCTGGGCCGCAGGATTCATGCCTGGTCAGCTGCCGGATAATCGCCAGCTGGGCCGCAGGATTCATGCCTGCTCAGCTGCCTGATAACCGCCAGCTGGGCCGCAGGATTCATGCCTGCTCAGCTGCCTGATAATCGCCACCTGGGCCGCAGGATTCATGCCTGCTCAGCTGCCTGATAACCGCCAGCTGGGCCGCAGGATTCATGCCTGCTCAGCTGCCTGATAACCGCCAACTGGGCCGCAGGATTCATGCTGCTCAGCTGCCTGATAACGCCAGCTGGGCCGCAGGATTCATGCCTGCTCAGCTGCCTGATAATCGCCAGCTGGGCCGCAGGATTCATGCCTGCTCAGCTGCCTGATAATCGCCAGCAGGGCCGCAGGATTCATGCCTGCTCAGCTGCCTGATAATCGCCAGCTGGGCCGCAGGATTCATGCCTGCTCAGCTGCCTGATTCTTGCCTGCTGAGGCACATGATCCGTGCAGAGAGCTACCTGATCAGCACATGAGCAGTCACATGATCAGCGCCTCTCAGTCACCTGATCACTGCATGATAGGCACGTGATCAGTGCCTGCTGAGGTGCGGGATCAGCACCTGCTCAGCTGCCTGATAATCGCCAGCTGGGCCGCAGGATTCATGCCTGCTCAGCTGCCGGATAATCGCCAGCTGGGCAGCAGGATTCATGCCTGCTCAGCTGCCTGATAACCGCCAGCTGGGCCGCAGGATTCATGCCTGCTCAGCTGCCTGATAACCGCCAGCTGGGCCGCAGGATTCATGCCTGCTCAGCTGCCTGATAATCGCCAGCTGGGCCGCAGGATTCATGCCTGCTCAGCTGCCTGATAATCGCCAGCAGGGCCGCAGGATTCATGCCTGCTCAGCTGCCTGAGAATCGCCAGCTGGGCCGCAGGATTCATGCCTGCTCAGCTGCCTGATAACCGCCATCTGGGCCGCAGGATTCATGCCTGCTCAGCTGCCTGATAATCGCCAGCTGGGCCGCAGGATTCATGTCTGTTCAGCTGCTTGATTCTTGCCTGCTGAGGCACATGATCCGTGCAGCAGAGCTACCTGATCAACACATGCAGTCACATGATCAGCGCCTCAGTCACCTGATCACTGCATGACAGGCACGTGATCAGTGCCTGCTGAGGTGCAGGATCAGCACCTGCTCAGCTGCCTGATAATCGCCAGCTGGGCCGCAGGATTCATGCCTGCTCAGCTGCCTGAGAATCGCCAGCTGGGCCGCAGGATTCATGCCTGCTCAGCTGCCTGATAATCGCCAGCTGGGCCGCAGGATTCATGCCTGCTCAGCTGCCTGATAACCGCCAGCTGGGCCGCAGGATTCATGCCTGCTCAGCTGCCTGATAATCGCCAGCTGGGCCGCAGGATTCATGCCTGCTCAGCTGCCTGATAATCGCCAGCTGGGCCGCAGGATTCATGCCTGCTCAGCTGCTTGATTCTTGCCTGCTGGGCACATGATCCGTGCAGGTGAGCTACCTGATCAGCACATGAGCAGTCACATGATCAGCGCCTCAGTCACCTGATCACTGCATGACAGGCATCAGTGCCTGCTGAGGATCATGCACCTGCTCAGCTGCCTGATAATCGCCAGCTGGGCCGCAGGATTCATGCCTGCTCAGCTGCCTGATAACCGCCAGCTGGGCCGCAGGAATCATGCCTGCTCAGCTGCCTGATAATCGTCAGCTGGGCCGCAGGATTCATGCCTGCTCAGCTGCCTGATAATCGACAGCTAGGCCGCAGGATTCATGCCTGCTCAGCTGCTTGATTCTTGCCTGCTGAGGCACATGATCCGTGCAGGAGAGCTACCTGATCAGCACATGAGCAGTCACATGATCAGCGCCTCTCAGTCACCTGATCACTGCATGACAGGCACGTGATCAGTGCCTGCTGAGGTGCGGGATCAGCACCTGCTCAGCTGCCTGATAATCGCCAGCTGGGCCGCAGGATTCATGCCTGCTCAGCTGCCTGATAACCGACAGCTGGGCCGCAGGATTCATGCCTGCTCAGCTGCCTGATAACCGCCAGCTGGGCCGCAGGATTCATGCCTGCTCAGCTGCCTGATAACCGCCAGCTGGGCCGTAGGATTCATGCCTGCTCAGCTGCCTGATAATCGCCAGCTGGGCCGCAGGATTCATGCCTGCTCAGCTCCCTGATTACCGCCAGCTGGGCCGCAGGATTCATGCCTGCTCAGCTGCCTGATAACCGCCAGCTGGGCCGCAGGATTCATGCCTGCTCAGCTGCCTGATAATCGCCAGCTGGGCCGCAGGATTCATGCCTGCTCAGCTGCCTGATAATCGCCAGCTGGGCCGCAGGATTCATGCCTGCTCAGCTGCCTGATAATCGCCAGCTGGGCCGCAGGATTCATGCCTGCTCAGCTGCCTGATAATCGATAGCTGGGCCGCAGGATTCATGCCTGCTCAGCTGCTTGATTCTTGCCTGCTGAGGCACATGATCCGTGCAGGAGAGCTACCTGATCAGCACATGAGCAGTCACATGATCAGCGCCTCTCAGTCACCTGATCACTGCATGACAGGCACGTGATCAGTGCCTGCTGAGGTGCGCGATCAGCACCTGCTCAGCTGCCTGATAATCGCCAGCTGGGCCGCAGGATTCATGCCTGCTCAGCTGCCTGATAACCGCCAGCTGGGCCGCAGGATTCATGCCTGCTCAGCTGCCTGATAACCGCCAGCTGGGCCGCAGGATTCATGCCTGCTCAGCTGCCTGATAACCGCCAGCTGGGCCGTAGGATTCATGCCTGCTCAGCTGCCTGATAATCGCCAGCTGGGCCGCAGGATTCATGCCTGCTCAGCTGCCTGATTACCGCCAGCTGGGCCGCAGGATTCATGCCTGCTCAGCTGCCTGATAATCGCCAGCTGGGCCGCAGGATTCATGCCTGCTCAGCTGCCTGATAATCGCCAGCTGGGCCGCAGGATTCATGCCTGCTCAGCTGCCTGATAATCGCCAGCTGGGCCGCAGGATTCATGCCTGCTCAGCTGCCTGATAATCGCCAGCTGGGCCGCAGGATTCATGCCTGCTCAGCTGCCTGATAATCGCCAGCTGGGCCGCAGGATTCATGCCTGCTCAGCTGCCTGATTATCGCCAGCTGGGCCGCAGGATTCATGCCTGCTCAGCTGCCTGAGAATCGCCAGCTGGGCCGCAGGATTCATGCCTGCTCAGCTGCCTGATAATCGCCAGCTGGGCCGCAGGATTCATGCCTGCTCAGCTGCCTGATAACCGCCAGCTGGGCCGCAGGATTCATGCTGCTCAGCTGCCTGATATCCGCCAGCTGGGCCGCAGGATTCATGCCTGCTCAGCTGCCTGATAATCGACAGCTGGGCCGCAGGATTCATGCCTGCTCAGCTGCCTGATAATCGCCAGCTGGGCCGCAGGATTCATGCCTGCTCAGCTGCCTGATAATCGCCAGCTGGGCCGCAGGATTCATGCCTGCTCAGCTGCCTGATAATCGCCAGCTGGGCCGCAGGATTCATGCCTGCTCAGCTGCCTGATTATCGCCAGCTGGGCCGCAGGATTCATGCCTGCTCAGCTGCCTGATAACGCCAGCTGGGCCGCAGGATTCATGCCTGCTCAGCTGCCTGATAATCGCCAGCTGCGCCGCAGGATTCATGCCTGCTCAGCTGCCTGATAACCGCCAGCTGGGCCGCAGGATTCATGCCTGCTCAGCTGCCTGATATCCGCCAGCTGGGCCGCAGGATTCATGCCTGCTCAGCTGCCTGATAATCGCCAGCTGGGCCGCAGGATTCATGCCTGCTCAGCTGCCTGATAATCGCCAGCTGGGCCGCAGGATTCATGCCTGCTCAGCTGCCTGATAATCGCCAGCTGGGCCGCAGGATTCATGCCTGCTCAGCTGCTTTATTCTTGCCTGCTGAGGCACATGATCCGTGCAGGAGAGCTACCTGATCAGCACATGAGCAGTCACATGATCAGCGCCTCTCAGTCACCTGATCACTGCATGACAGGCACGTGATCAGTGCCTGCTGAGGTGCGGGATCAGCACCTGCTCAGCTGCCTGATAATCGCCAGCTGGGCCGCAGGATTCATGCCTGCTCAGCTGCCTGATAACCGCCAGCTGGGCCGCAGGATTCATGCCTGCTCAGCTGCCTGATAACCGCCAGCTGGGCCGCAGGATTCATGCCTGGTCAGCTGCCTGATAATCGCCAGCTGGGCTGAAGGATTCATGCCTGCTCAGCTGCCTGATAATCGCCAGCTGGGCCGCAGGATTCATGCCTGCACAGCTGCTTGATTCTTGCCTGCTGAGGCACATGATCCGTGCAGGAGAGCTACCTGATCAGCACATGAGCAGTCACATGATCAGCGCCTCTCAGTCACCTGATCACTGCATGACAGGCACGTGATCAGTGCCTGCTGAGGTGCGGGATCAGCACCTGCTCAGCTGCCTGATAATCGCCAGCTGGGCCGCAGGATTCATGCCTGCTCAGCTGCCTGATAACCGCCAGCTGGGCCGCAGGAATCATGCCTGCTCAGCTGCCTGATAATCGCCAGCTGGGCCGCAGGATTCATGCCTGCTCAGCTGCCTGATAATCGACAGCTGGGCCGCAGGATTCATGCCTGCTCAGCTGCTTGATTCTT
Source organism: Bos javanicus (assembly GCF_032452875.1). Lineage (NCBI taxonomy): Eukaryota > Metazoa > Chordata > Mammalia > Artiodactyla > Bovidae > Bos > Bos javanicus. The sequence continues at coordinate 67,071 of NW_026893916.1, read as the reverse complement.
GCCTGCTGAGCACATGATCCGTGCAGGAGAGCTACCTGATCAGCACATGAGCAGTCACATGATCAGCGCCTCTCAGTCACCTGATCACTGCATGACAGGCACGTGATCAGTGCCTGCTGAGGTGCGCGATCAGCACCTGCTCAGCTGCCTGATAATCGCCAGCTGGGCCGCAGGATTCATGCCTGCTCAGCTGCCTGATAACCGCCAGCTGGGCCGCAGGATTCATGCCTGCTCAGCTGCCTGATAACCGCCAGCTGGGCCGCAGGATTCATGCCTGCTCAGCTGCCTGATAATCGCCAGCTGGGCCGCAGGATTCATGCCTGCTCAGCTGCCTGATAATCGCCAGCTGGGCCGCAGGATTCATGCCTGCTCAGCTCCCTGATTACCGACAGCTGGGCCGCAGGATTCATGCCTGCTCAGCTGCCTGATAATCGCCAGCTGGCCGCAGGATTCATGCCTGCTCAGCTGCCTGATAATCGCCAGCTGGGCCGCAGGATTCATGCCTGCTCAGCTGCCTGATAATCGCCAGCTGGGCCGCAGGATTCATGCCTGCTCAGCTGCCTGATAATCGCCAGCTGGGCCGCAGGATTCATGCCTGCTCAGCTGCCTGATAATCGACAGCTAGGCCGCAGGATTCATGCCTGCTCAGCTGCTTGATTCTTGCCTGCTGAGGCACATGATCCGTGCAGGAGTGCTACCTGATCAGCACATGAGCAGTCACATGATCAGCGCCTCTCAGTCACCTGATCACTGCATGACAGGCACGTGATCAGTGCCTGCTGAGGTGCGCGATCAGCACCTGCTCAGCTGCCTGATAATCGCCAGCTGGGCCGCAGGATTCATGCCTGCTCAGCTGCCTGATAACCGCCAGCTGGGCCGCAGGATTCATGCCTGCTCAGCTGCCTGATAACCGCCAGCTGGGCCGCAGGATTCATGCCTGCTCAGCTGCCTGATAACCGCCAGCTGGGCCGTAGGATTCATGCCTGCTCAGCTGCCTGATAATCGCCAGCTGGGCCGCAGGATTCATGCCTGCTCAGCTGCCTGATTACCGCCAGCTGGGCCGCAGGATTCATGCCTGCTCAGCTGCCTGATAACCGCCAGCTGGGCCGCAGGATTCATGCCTGCTCAGCTGCCTGATAATCGCCAGCTGGGCCGCAGGATTCATGCCTGCTCAGCTGCCTGATAATCGCCAGCTGGGCCGCAGGATTCATGCCTGCTCAGCTGCCTGATAATCGCCGGGCCGCAGGATTCATGCCTGCTCAGCTGCCTGATAATCGCCAGCTGGGCCGCAGGATTCATGCCTGCTCAGCTGCCTGATTATCGCCAGCTGGGCCGCAGGATTCATGCCTGCTCAGCTGCCTGAGAATCGCCAGCTGGGCCGCAGGATTCATGCCTGCTCAGCTGCCTGATAATCGCCAGCTGGGCCGCAGGATTCATGCCTGCTCAGCTGCCTGATAATCGCCAGCTGGGCCGCAGGATTCATGCCTGCTCAGCTGCCTGATATCCGCCAGCTGGGCCGCAGGATTCATGCCTGCTCAGCTGCCTGATAACCGACAGCTGGGCCGCAGGATTCATGCCTGCTCAGCTGCCTGATAACGCCAGCTGGGCCGCAGGATTCATGCCTGCTCAGCTGCCTGATAACGCCAGCTGGGCCGCAGGATTCATGCCTGCTCAGCTGCCTGATAATCGCCAGCTGGGCCGCAGGATTCATGCCTGCTCAGCTGCCTGATATTCGCCAGCTGGGCCGCAGGATTCATGCCTGCTCAGCTGCCTGATAATCGACAGCTGGGCCGCAGGATTCATGCCTGCTCAGCTGCCTGATAATCGCCAGCTGGGCCGCAGGATTCATGCCTGCTCAGCTGCCTGATAATCGCCAGCTGGGCCGCAGGATTCATGCCTGCTCAGCTGCTGATTCTTGCCTGCTGAGGCACATGATCCGTGCAGGAGAGCTACCTGATCAGCACATGAGCAGTCACATGATCAGCGCCTCTCAGTCACCTGATCACTGCATGACAGGCACGTGATCAGTGCCTTCTGAGGTGCGGGATCAGCGCCTGCTCAGCTGCCTGATAATCGCCAGCTGGGCCGCAGGATTCATGCCTGCTCAGCTGCCTGATAATCGCCAGCTGGGCCGCAGGATTCATGCCTGCTCAGCTGCCTGATAACCGCCAGCTGGGCCGCAGGATTCATGCCTGCTCAGCTGCCTGATAATCGCCAGCTGGGCCGCAGGATTCATGCCTGCTCAGCTGCCTGATAACCGCCAGCTGGGCCGCAGGATTCATGCCTGCTCAGCTGCCTGATAACCGCCAACTGGGCCGCAGGATTCATGCCTGCTCAGCTGCCTGATAATCGCCAGCTGGGCCGCAGGATTCATGCCTGCTCAGCCTCCTGATAATCGCCAGCTGGGCCGCAGGATTCATGCCTGCTCAGCTGCCTGATAATCGCCAGCAGGGCCGCAGGATTCATGCCTGCTCAGCTGCCTGATAATCGCCAGCTGGGCCGCAGGATTCATGCCTGCTCAGCTGCCTGATAACCGCTGGGCCGCAGGATTCATGCCTGCTCAGCTGCTGATTCTTGCCTGCTGAGGCACATGATCCGTGCAGGAGAGCTACCTGATCAGCATGAGCAGTCACATGATCAGCGCCTCTCAGTCACCTGATCACTGCATGACAGGCACGTGATCAGTGCCTGCTGAGGTGCGGGATCAGCGCCTGCTCAGCTGCCTGATAATCGCCAGCTGGGCCGCAGGATTCATGCCTGCTCAGCTGCCTGATAATCGCCAGCTGGGCCGCAGGATTCATGCCTGCTCAGCTGCCTGATAACCGCCAGCTGGGCCGCAGGATTCATGCCTGCTCAGCTGCCTGATAACCGCCAGCTGGGCCGCAGGATTCATGCCTGCTCAGCTGCCTGATAATCGCCAGCTGGGCCGCAGGATTCATGCCTGCTCAGCTGCCTGATAATCGCCAGCAGGGCCGCAGGATTCATGCCTGCTCAGCTGCCTGATAATCGCCAGCTGGGCCGCAGGATTCATGCCTGCTCAGCTGCCTGATAACGCCAGCTGGGCCGCAGGATTCATGCCTGCTCAGCTGCCTGATAATCGCCAGCTGGGCCGCAGGATTCATGCCTGCTCAGCTGCTTGATTCTTGCCTGCTGAGGCACATGATCCGTGCAGGAGAGCTACCTGATCAGCACATGAGCAGTCACATGATCAGCGCCTCTCAGTCACCTGATCACTGCATGACAGGCACGTGATCAGTGCCTGCTGAGGTGCGGGATCAGCGCCTGCTCAGCTGCCTGATAATCGCCAGCTGGGCCGCAGGATTCATGCCTGCTCAGCTGCCTGATAATCGCCAGCTGGGCCGCAGGATTCATGCCTGCTCAGCTGCCTGATAATCGCCAGCTGGGCCGCAGGATTCATGCCTGCTCAGCTGCCTGATAATCGCCAGCTGGGCCGCAGGATTCATGCCTGCTCAGCTGCTTGATTCTTGCCTGCTGAGGCACATGATCCGTGCAGGAGAGCTACCTGATCAGCACATGAGCAGTCACATGATCAGCGCCTCTCAGTCACCTGATCACTGCATGACAGGCACGTGATCAGTGCCTGCTGAGGTGCGGGATCAGCGCCTGCTCAGCTGCCTGATAATCGCCAGCTGGGCCGCAGGATTCATGCCTGCTCAGCTGCCTGATAATCGCCAGCTGGGCCGCAGGATTCATGCCTGCTCAGCTGCCTGATAACCGCCAGCTGGGCCGCAGGATTCATGCCTGCTCAGCTGCCTGATAACCAGCTGGGCCGCAGGATTCATGCCTGCTCAGCTGCCTGATAACCGCCAGCTGGGCCGCAGGATTCATGCCTGCTCAGCTGCCTGATAATCGCCAGCTGGGCCGCAGGATTCATGCCTGCTCAGCTGCCTGATAATCGCCAGCTGGGCCGCAGGATTCATGCCTGCTCAGCTGCCTGATAATCGCCAGCTGGGCCGCAGGATTCATGCCTGCTCAGCTGCCTGATAATCGCCATCTGGGCCGCAGGATTCATGCCTGCTCAGCTGCCTGATAATCGCCAGCTGGGCCGCAGGATTCATGCCTGCTCAGCTGCTTGATTCTTGCCTGCTGAGGCACATGATCCGTGCAGGAGAGCTACCTGATCAGCACATGAGCAGTCACATGATCAGCGCCTCTCAGTCACCTGATCACTGCATGACAGGCACGTGATCAGTGCCTGCTGAGGTGCGGATCAGCGCCTGCTCAGCTGCCTGATAATCGCCAGCTGGGCCGCAGGATTCATGCCTGCTCAGCTGCCTGATAATCGCCAGCTGGGCCGCAGGATTCATGCCTGCTCAGCTGCCTGATAATCGCCAGCTGGGCCGCAGGATTCATGCCTGCTCAGCTGCCTGATAATCGCCAGCTGGGCCGCAGGATTCATGCCTGCTCAGCTGCTTGATTCTTGCCTGCTGGGCACATGATCCGTGCAGGAGAGCTACCTGATCAACACATGAGCAGTCACATGATCAGCGCCTCTCAGTCACCTGATCACTGCATGACAGGCACGTGATCAGTGCCTGCTGAGGTGCGGGATCAGCACCTGCTCAGCTGCCTGATAATCGCCAGCTGGGCCGCAGGATTCATGCCTGCTCAGCTTCCTGATAATCGCCAGCTGGGCCGCAGGATTCATGCCTGCTCAGCTGCCTGATAATCGCCAGCAGGGCCGCAGGATTCATGCCTGCTCAGCTGCCTGATAAACGCCAGCTGGGCCGCAGGATTCATGCCTGCTCAGCTGCCTGATAACCGCCAGCTGGGCCGCAGGATTCATGCCTGCTCAGCTGCCTGATAACCGCCAGCTGGGCCGCAGGATTCATGCCTGCTCAGCTGCCTGATAACCGCCAGCTGGGCCGCAGGATTCATGCCTGCTCAGCTGCCTGATAACCGCCAGCTGGGCCGCAGGATTCATGCCTTCTCAGCTGCCTGATAACCGCCAGCTGGGCCGCAGGATTCATGCCTGCTCAGCTGCCTGATAACCGCCAGCTGGGCCGCAGGATTCATGCCTGCTCAGCTGCCTGATAATCGCCAGCTGGGCCGCAGGATTCATGCCTGCTCAGCTGCCTGATAATCGCCAGCTGGGCCGCAGGATTCATGCCTGCTCAGCTGCCTGATAATCGCCAGCTGGGCCGCAGGATTCATGCCTGCTCAGCTGCTTGATTCTTGCCTGCTGAGGCACATGATCCGTGCAGGAGAGCTACCTGATCAGCACATGAGCAGTCACATGATCAGCGCCTCAGTCACCTGATCACTGCATGACAGGCACGTGATCAGTGCCTGCTGAGGTGCGGAATCAGCGCCTGCTCAGCTGCCTGATAATCGCCAGCTGGGCCGCAGGATTCATGCCTGCTCAGCTGCCTGATAATCGCCAGCTGGGCCGCAGGATTCATGCCTGCTCAGCTGCCTGATAATCGCCAGCTGGGCCGCAGGATTCATGCCTGCTCAGCTGCCTGATAACGCCAGCTGGGCCGCAGGATTCATGCCTGCTCAGCTGCCTGATAATCGCCAGCTGGGCCGCAGGATTCATGCCTGCTCAGCTGCCTGATAATCGCCAGCTGGGCCGCAGGATTCATGCCTGCTCAGCTGCCTGATAATCGCCAGCTGGGCCGCAGGATTCATGCCTGCTCAGCTGCTTGATTTTGCCTGCTGAGGCACATGATCCGTGCAGGAGAGCTACCTGATCAGCACATGAGCAGTCACATGATCAGCGCCTCAGTCACCTGATCACTGCATGACAGGCACGTGATCAGTGCCTGCTGAGGTGCGGGATCAGCGCCTGCTCAGCTGCCTGATAATCGCCAGCTGGGCCGCAGGATTCATGCCTGCTCAGCTGCCTGATAATCGCCAGCTGGGCCGCAGGATTCATGCCTGCTCAGCTGCCTGATAATCGCCAGCTGGGCCGCAGGATTCATGCCTGCCTCAGCCTGCCGCCAGCTGGGCCGCAGGATTCATGCCTGCTCAGCTGCCTGATTCTTGCCTGCTGAGGCACATGATCTGTGCAGGAGAGCTACCTGATCAGCACATGAGCAGTCACATGATCAGCGCCTTCAGTCACCTGATCACTGCATGACAGGCACGTGATCAGTGCCTGCTGAGGTGCGGGATCAGCGCCTGCTCAGCTGCCTGATAATCGCCAGCTGGGCCGCAGGATTCATGCCTGCTCAGCTGCCTGATAATCGCCAGCTGGGCCGCAGGATTCATGCCTGCTCAGCTGCCTGATAATCGCCAGCTGGGCCGCAGGATTCATGCCTGCTCAGCTGCCTGATAATCGCCAGCTGGGCCGCAGGTTTCAAGCCTGCTCAGCTGCCTGATAATCGCCAGCTGGGCCGCAGGATTCATGCCTGCTCAGCTGCCTGATAATCGCCAGCAGGGCCGCAGGATTCATGCCTGCTCAGCTGCCTGAGAACCGCCAGCTGGGCCGCAGGATTCATGCCTGCTCAGCTGCCTGATAATCGCCAGCTGGGCCGCAGGATTCATGCCTGCTCAGCTGCCTGATAATCGCCAGCTGGGCCGCAGGATTCATGCCTGCTCAGCTGCTTGATTCTTGCTGCTGAGGCACATGATCCGTGCAGGAGAGCTACCTGATCAGCACATGAGCAGTCACATGATCAGCGCCTCTCAGTCACCTGATCACTGCATGACAGGCACGTGATCAGTGCCTGCTGAGGTGCGGGATCAGCGCCTGCTCAGCTGCCTGATATCGCCAGCTCGGCCGCAGGATTCATGCCTGCTCAGCTGCCTGATAATCGCCAGCTGGGCCGCAGGATTCATGCCTGCTCAGCTGCCTGATAATCGCCAGCTGGGCCGCAGGATTCATGCCTGCTCAGCTGCCTGATAATCGCCAGCTGGGCCGCAGGATTCATGCCTGCTCAGCTGCTTGATTCTTGCCTGCTGGGCACATGATCCTGCAGGAGAGCTACCTGATCAACACATGAGCAGTCACATGATCAGCGCCTCAGTCACCTGATCACTGCATGACAGGCACGTGATCAGTGCCTGCTGAGGTGCGGGATCAGCGCCTGCTCAGCTGCCTGATAATCGCCAGCTGGTCCGCAGGATTCATGCCTGCTCAGCTGCCTGATAATCCCAGCTGGGCCGCAGGATTCATGCCTGCTCAGCTGCCTGATAATCGCCAGCTGGGCCGCAGGATTCATGCCTGCTCAGCTGCCTGATAACGCCAGCTGGGCCGCAGGATTCATGCCTGCTCAGCTGCCTGATAATCGCCAGCTGGGCCGCAGGATTCATGCCTGCTCAGCTGCCTGATAATCGCCAGCTGGGCCGCAGGATTCATGCCTGCTCAGCTGCCTGATAATCGCCAGCTGGGCCGCAGGATTCATGCCTGCTCAGCTGCCTGATAATCGCCAGCTGGGCCGCAGGATTCATGCCTTCTCAGCTGCCTGATAATCGCCAGCTGGGCCGCAGGATTCATGCCTGCTCAGCTGCCTGATAACGCCAGCTGGGCCGCAGGATTCATGCCTGCTCAGCTGCCTGATAATCGCCAGCGGCCGCAGGATTCATGCCTGCTCAGCTGCCTGATAATCGCCAGCTGGGCCGCAGGATTCATGCCTGCTCAGCTGCTTGATTCTTGCCTGCTGGGCACATGATCCGTGCAGGAGAGCTACCTGATCAGCACATGAGCAGTCACATGATCAGCGCCTCAGTCACCTGATCACTGCATGACAGGCACGTGATCAGTGCCTGCTGAGGTGCGGGATCAGCGCCTGCTCAGCTGCCTGATAATCGCCAGCTGGGCCGCAGGATTCATGCCTGCTCAGCTGCCTGATAATCGCCAGCTGGGCCGCAGGAATCATGCCTGCTCAGCTGCCTGATAATCAGCTGGGCCGCAGGATTCATGCCTGCTCAGCTGCCTGATAATCGACAGCTAGGCCGCAGGATTCATGCCTGCTCAGCTGCTTGATTCTTGCCTGCTGAGGCACATGATCCGTGCAGGAGAGCTACCTGATCAGCACATGAGCAGTCACATGATCAGCGCCTCTCAGTCACCTGATCACTGCATGACAGGCACGTGATCAGTGCCTGCTGAGGTGCGGGATCAGCGCCTGCTCATCTGCTTGATAATCGCAGCTGGGCCGCAGGATTCATGCCTGCTCAGCTGCCTGATAATCGCCAGCTGGGCCGCAGGATTCATGCCTGCTCAGCTGCCTGATAACCGCCAGCTGGGCCGCAGGATTCATGCCTGCTCAGCTGCCTGATAACCGCCAGCTGGGCCGCAGGATTCATGCCTGCTCAGCTGCCTGATAACGCCAGCTGGGCCGCAGGATTCATGCCTGATAACCGCCAGCTGGGCCGCAGGATTCATGCCTGCTCAGCTGCCTTATAACCGCCAGCTGGGCCGCAGGATTCATGCCTGCTCAGCTGCCTGATAATCGCCAGCTGGGCCGCAGGATTCATGCCTGCTCAGCTGCCTGATAATCGCCAGCTGGGCCGCAGGATTCATGCCTGCTCAGCTGCCTGATAATCGCCAGCTGGGCCGCAGGATTCATGCCTGCTCAGCTGCCTGATAATCGCCAGCTGGGCCGCAGGATTCATGCCTGCTCAGCTGCCTGATAATCGCCAGCTGGGCCGCAGGATTCATGCCTGCTCAGCTGCCTGATAATCGCCAGCTGGGCCGCAGGATTCATGCCTGCTCAGCTGCCTGATAACCAGCTGGGCCGCAGGATTCATGCCTGCTCAGCTGCCTGATAATCGCCAGCTGGGCCGCAGGATTCATGCCTGCTCAGCTGCCTGATAATCGCCAGCTGGGCCGCAGGATTCATGCCTGCTCAGCTGCCTGATAATCGCCAGCTGGGCCGCAGGATTCATGCCTTCTCAGCTGCCTGATAATCGCCAGCTGGGCCGCAGGATTCATGCCTTCTCAGCTGCCTGATAATCGCCATCTGGGCCGCAGGATTCATGCCTGCTAAGCTGCCTGATAATCGCCATCTGGGCCGCAGGATTCATGCCTGCTCATCTGCTTGATTCTTGCGTGCTGAGGCACATGATCCATGCAGGAGAGCTACCTGATCAGCACATGAGCAGTCACATGATCAGCGCCTCTCAGTCACCTGATCACTGCATGACAGGCACGTGATCAGTGCCTGCTGAGGCGCGGGATCAGCACCTGCTCAGCTGCCTGATAATCGCCAGCTGGGCCGCAGGATTCATGCCTGCTCAGCTGCCTGATAATCGCCAGCTGGGCCGCAGGATTCATGCCTGCTCAGCTGCCTGATAATCGCCAGCTGGGCCGCAGGATTCATGCCTGCTCAGCTGCCTGATAATCGCCAGCTGGGCCGCAGGATTCATGCCTGCTCAGCTGCTGCTTGATTCTTGCCTGCTGAGGCACATGATCCGTGCAGGAGAGCTACCTGATCAGCACATGAGCAGTCACATGATCAGCGCCTCTCAGTCACCTGATCACTGCATGACAGGCACGTGATCAGTGCCTGCTGAGGTGCGGATCAGCGCCTGCTCAGCTGCCTGATAACGCCAGCTGGGCCGCAGGATTCATGCCTGCTCAGCTGCCTGATAATCGCCAGCTGGGCCGCAGGATTCATGCCTGCTCAGCTGCCTGATAACCGCCAGCTGGGCCGCAGGATTCATGCCTGCTCAGCTGCCTGATAACCGCCAGCTGGGCCGCAGGATTCATGCCTGCTCAGCTGCCTGATAATGCCAGCTGGGCCGCAGGATTCATGCCTGCTCAGCTGCCTGATAATCGCCAGCAGGGCCGCAGGATTCATGCCTGCTCAGCTGCCTGAGAATCGCCAGCTGGGCCGCAGGATTCATGCCTGCTCAGCTGCCTGATAATCGCCATCTGGGCCGCAGGATTCATGCCTGCTCAGCTGCCTGATAATCGCCAGCTGGGCCGCAGGATTCATGCCTGCTCAGCTGCTTGATTCTTGCTGCTGAGGCACATGATCCGTGCAGGAGAGCTACCTGATCAGCACATGAGCAGTCACATGATCAGCGCCTCTCAGTCACCTGATCACTGCATGACAGGCACGTGATCAGTGCCTGCTGGAGGCGGGATCAGCACCTGCTCAGCTGCCTGATAATCGCCAGCTGGGCCGCAGGATTCATGCCTGCTCAGCTGCCTGATAATCGCCAGCTGGGCCGCAGGATTCATGCCTGCTCAGCTGCCTGATAATCGCCAGCTGGGCCGCAGGATTCATGCCTGCTCAGCTGCCTGATAATCGCCAGCTGGGCCGCAGGATTCATGCCTGCTCAGCTGCTTGATTCTTGCCTGCTGAGGCACATGATCCGTGCAGGAGAGCTACCTGATCAGCACATGAGCAGTCACATGATCAGGCCTCTCAGTCACCTGATCACTGCATGACAGGCACGTGATCAGTGCCTGCTGAGGTGCGGGATCAGCACCTGCTCAGCTGCCTGATAATCGCCAGCTGGTCCGCAGGATTCATGCCTGCTCAGCTTCCTGATAATCGCCAGCTGGGCCGCAGGATTCATGCCTGCTCAGCTGCCTGATAATCGCCAGCTGGGCCGCAGGATTCATGCCTGCTCAGCTGCCTGATAATCGCCAGCTGGGCCGCAGGATTCATGCCTGCTCAGCTGCCTGATAACCGCCAGCTGGGCCGCAGGATTCATGCCTGCTCAGCTGCCTGATAATCGCCAGCTGGGCCGCAGGATTCATGCCTGCTCAGCTGCCTGATAATCGCCAGCTGGGCCGCAGGATTCATGCCTGCTCAGCTGCCTGATAATCGCCAGCTGGGCCGCAGGATTCATGCCTTCTCAGCTGCCTGATAATCGCCAGCTGGGCCGCAGGATTCATGCCTGCTCAGCTGCCTGATAATCGCCAGCTGGGCCGCAGGATTCATGCCTGCTCAGCTGCCTGATAATCGCCAGCTGGGCCGCAGGATTCATGCCTGCTCAGCTGCCTGATAATCGCCAGCTGGGCCGCAGGATTCATGCCTGCTCAGCTGCTTGATTCTTGCCTGCTGAGCACATGATCCGTGCAGAGAGCTACCTGATCAGCACATGAGCAGTCACATGATCAGCGCCTCAGTCACCTGATCACTGCATGACAGGCACGTGATCAGTGCCTGTTGAGGTGCGGGATCAGCACCTGCTCAGCTGCCTGATAATCGCCAGCTGGGCCGCAGGATTCATGCCTGCTCAGCTGCCTGATAATCGCCAGCTGGGCCGCAGGAATCATGCCTGCTCAGCTGCCTGATAACCGCCAGCTGGGCCGCAGGATTCATGCCTGCTCAGCTGCCTGATAATCGCCAGCTGGGCCGCAGGATTCATGCCTGCTCAGCTGCCTGAGCACATGATCGTGCAGGAGAGCTACCTGATCAGCATGAGCAGTCACATGATCAGCGCCTCTCAGTCACCTGATCACTGCATGACAGGCACGTGATCAGTGCCTGCTGAGGTGCGGGATTCAGCCTGCTCAGCTGCCTGATAATCGCCAGCTGGGCCGCAGGATTCATGCCTGCTCAGCTGCCTGATAATCGCCAGCTGGGCCGCAGGATTCATGCCTGCTCAGCTGCCTGATAACCAGCTGGGCCGCAGGATTCATGCCTGCTCAGCTGCCTGATAATCGCCAGCTGGGCCGCAGGATTCATGCCTGCTCAGCTGCCTGATAATCGCCAGCTGGGCCGCAGGATTCATGCCTGCTCAGCTGCCTGATTACCGCCAGCTGGGCCGCAGGATTCATGCCTGCTCAGCTGCCTGATAACCGCCAGCTGGGCCGCAGGATTCATGCCTGCTCAGCTGCCTGATAATCGCCAGCTGGGCCGCAGGATTCATGCCTGCTCAGCTGCCTGATAATCGCGAGCTGGGCCGCATGATTCATGCCTGCTCAGCTGCCTGATAATCGCCAGCTGGGCCGCAGGATTCATGCCTGCTCAGCTGCCTGATAATCGCGAGCTGGGCCGCAGGATTCATGCCTGCTCAGCTGCCTGATAATCGCCAGCTGGGCCGCAGGATTCATGCCTGCTCAGCTGCCTGATAATCGCCAGCTGGGCCGCAGGATTCATGCCTGCTCAGCTGCCTGATAATCGCCAGCTGGGCCGCAGGATTCATGCCTGCTCAGCTGCCTGATAACCGCCAGCTGGCCGCAGGATTCATGCCTGCTCAGCTGCCTGATATCCAGCTGGGCCGAGGATTCATGCCTGCTCAGCTGCCTGATAACGCCAGCTGGGCCGCAGGATTCATGCCTGCTCAGCTGCCTGATAATCGCCAGCTGGGCCGCAGGATTCATGCCTGCTCAGCTGCCTGATAATCGCCAGCTGGGCCGCAGGATTCATGCCTGCTCAGCTGCCTGATAATCGCCAGCTGGGCCGCAGGATTCATGCCTGCTCAGCTGCATGATACTAGCCTGCTGAGCCACAGGATCCGTGCAGGAGAGCTACCTGATCAGCACATGAGCAGTCACATGATCAGCGCCTCAGTCACCTGATCACTGCATGACAGGCACGTGATCAGTGCCTGCTGAGGTGCGGGATCAGCGCCTGCTCAGCTGCCTGATAATCGCCAGCTGGGCCGCAGGATTCATGCCTGCTCAGCTGCCTGATAATCGCCAGCTGGGCCGCAGGATTCATGCCTGCTCAGCTGCCTGATAATCGCCAGCAGGGCCGCAGGATTCATGCCTGCTCAGCTGCCTGATAACCGCCAGCTGGGCCGCAGGATTCATGCCTGCTCAGCTGCCTGATAATCGCCAGCTGGGCCGCAGGATTCATGCCTGCTCAGCTGCCTGATAATCGCCAGCTGGGCCGCAGGATTCATGCCTGCTCAGCTGCCTGATAATCGCCAGCTGGGCCGCAGGATTCATGCCTGCTCAGCTGCCTGATAATCGCCAGCTGGGCCGCAGGATTCATGCCTGCTCAGCTGCCTGATAATGCCAGCTGGGCCGCAGGATTCATGCCTGCTCAGCTGCCTGATAATCGCCAGCTGGGCCGCATTCATGCCTGCTCAGCTGCCTGATAATCGCCAGCAGGGCCGCAGGATTCATGCCTGCTCTGCTGCCTGATAATCGCCAGCTGGGCCGCAGGATTCATGCCTGCTCAGCTGCCTGATAATCGCCAGCTGGGCCGCAGGATTCATGCCTGCTCAGCTGCCTGATAATCGCCAGCTGGGCCGCAGGATTCATGCCTGCTCAGCTGCCTGATAATCGCCAGCTGGGCCGCAGGATTCATGCCTGCTCAGCTGCCTGATAACCGCCAGCTGGGCCGCAGGATTCATGCCTGCTCAGCTGAGAATCGCCAGCTGGGCCGCGGGATTCATGCCTGCTCAGCTGCCTGATAATCGCCAGCTGGGCCGCAGGATTCATGCCTGCTCAGCTGCCTGATAATCCGCCTGCCGCAGGATTCATGCCTGCTCAGCTGCCTGATAATTGCCAGCAGGGCCGCAGGATTCATGCCTGCTCAGCTGCCTGATAATCGCCAGCTGGGCCGCACGATTCATGCCTGCTCAGCTGCCTGATAACCGCCAGCTGGGCCGCAGGATTCATGCCTGCTCAGCTGCCTGATAATCGCCAGCTGGGCCGCAGGATTCATGCCTGCTCAGCTGCCTGATAATCGCCAGCTGGGCCGCAGGATTCATGCCTGCTCAGCTGCTTTATTCTTGCCTGCTGAGGCACATGATCCGTGCAGGAGAGCTACCTGATCAGCACATGAGCAGTCACATGATCAGCGCCTCTCAGTCACCTGATCACTGCATGACAGGCACGTGATCAGTGCCTGCTGAGGTGCGGGATCAGCGCCTGCTCAGCTGCCTGATAATCGCCAGCTGGGCCGCAGGATTCATGCCTGCTCAGCTGCCTGATAATCGCCAGCTGGGCCGCAGGATTCATGCCTGCTCAGCTGCCTGATTATCGCCTGCTGAGGCACATGATCCGTGCAGGAGAGCTACCTGATCAGCACATCAGCAGTCACATGATCAGCGCCTCTCAGTCACCTGATCACGGCATGACAGGCACGTGATCAGTGCCTGCTGAGGTGCGGGATCATGCCTGCTCAGCTGCCTGATAATCGCCAGCTGGGCCGCAGGATTCATGCCTGCTCAGCTGCCTGATTATCGCCAGCTGGGCCGCAGGATTCATGCCTGCTCAGCTGCCTGATAATCGCCAGCTGGGCCGCAGGATTCATGCCTGCTCAGCTGCCTGATAATCGCCAGCTGGGCCGCAGGATTCATGCCTGCTCAGCTGCCTGATTCTTGCCTGCTGAGGCACATGATCCGTGCAGGAGAGCTACCTGATCAGCACATGAGCAGTCACATGATCAGCGCCTCTCAGTCACCTGATCACTGCATGACAGGCACGTGATCAGTGCCTGCTGAGGTGCGGGATCGGCACCTGCTCAGCTGCCTGATAATCGCCAGCTGGGCCGCAGGATTCATGCCTGCTCAGCTGCCTGATAATCGCCAGCTGGGCCGCAGGATTCATGCCTGCTCAGCTGCCTGATAACCGCCAGCTGGGCCGCAGGATTCATGCCTGCTCAGCTGCGTGATAACCGCCAGCTGGGCCGCAGGATTCATGCCTGCTAGCTGCCTGATAATCGCCAGCTGGGCCGCAGGATTCATGCCTGCTCAGCTGCCTGATAACCGCCAGCTGGGCCGCAGGATTCATGCCTGCTCCGCTGCCTGATAATCGCCAGCTGGGCCGCAGGATTCATGCCTGCTCAGCTGCCTGATAATCGCCAGCAGGGCCGCAGGATTCATGCCTGCTCAGCTGCCTGATAATCCCAGCTGGGCCGCAGGATTCATGCCTGCTCAGCTGCCTGATAATCGCCAGCTGGGCCGCAGGATTCATGCCTGCTCAGCTGCTTGATTCTTGCCTGCTGAGGCACATGATCCGTGCAGGAGAGCTACCTGATCAGCACATGAGCAGTCACATGATCAGCGCCTCTCAGTCACCTGATCACTGCATGACAGGCACGTGATCAGTGCCTGCTGAGGTGCGAGATCAGCACCTGCTCAGCTGCCTGATAATCGCCAGCTGGGCCGCAGGATTCATGCCTGCTCAGCTGCCGGATAATCGCCAGCTGGGCCGCAGGATTCATGCCTGCTCAGCTGCCTGATAACCGCCAGCTGGGCCGCAGGATTCATGCCTGCTCAGCTGCCTGATAACCGCCAGCTGGGCCGCAGGATTCATGCCTGCTCAGCTGCTGATAACCGCCAGCTTGGCCGCAGGATTCATGCCTGCTCAGCTGCCTGATAACCGCCAGCTGGGCCGCAGGATTCATGCCTGCTCAGCTGCCTGATAATCGCCAGCTGGGCCGCAGGATTCATGCCTGCTCAGCTGCCTGATAATCGCCAGCTGGGCCGCAGGATTCATGCCTGCTCAGCTGCCTGAGAATCCGCCAGCTGGGCCGCAGGATTCATGCCTGCTCAGCTGCCTGATAATCGCCAGCTGGGCCGCAGGATTCATGCCTGCTCAGCTGCCTGATAATCGCCAGCTGGGCCGCAGGATTCATGCCTGCTCAGCTGCTTGATTCTTGCCTGCTGAGGCACATGATCCGTGCAGGAGAGCTACCTGATCAACACATGAGCAGTCACATGATCAGCGCCTCTCAGTCACCTGATCACTGCATGACAGGCACGTGATCAGTGCCTGCTGAGGTGCGGGATCAGCACCTGCTCAGCTGCCTGATAATCGCCAGCTGGGCCGCAGGATTCATGCCTGCTCAGCGGCCTGATTATCGCCAGCTGGGCCGCAGGATTCATGCCTGCTCAGCTGCCTGATAATCGCCAGCTGGGCCGCAGGATTCATGCCTGCTCAGCTGCCTGATAATCGCCAGCTGGGCCGCAGGATTCATGCCTGCTCAGCTGCTTGATACTAGCCTGCTGAGGCCCATGATCCGAGCAGGAGAGCTGCCTGATCAGCACATGAGCAGTCACATGCCTCAGCGCCACTCAGTCACCTGCCGAGACTGCATGACAGGCACGTGATCAGTGCCTGCTGAGGTGCGGGATCAGCCTGCTCAGCTGCCTGATAACGCCAGCTGGGCCGCAGGATTCATGCCTGCTCAGCTGCCTGATAATCGCCAGCTGGGCCGCAGGATTCATGCCTGCACAGCTGCTTGATTCTTGCCTGCTGAGGCACATGATCCGTGCAGGAGAGCTACCTGATCAGCACATGAGCAGTCACATGATCAGCACCTCTCAGTCACCTGATCACTGCATGACAGGCACGTGATCAGTGCCTGCTGGGAGGTGCGGGATCAGCGCCTGCTCAGCTGCCTGATAATCGCCAGCTGGGCCGCAGGATTCATGCCTGCTCAGCTGCCTGATATCGCCAGCTGGGCCGCAGGATTCATGCCTGCTCAGCTGCCTGATAATCGCCAGCTGGGCCGCAGGATTCATGCCGCTCAGCTGCCTGATAACCGCCAGCTGGGCCGCAGGATTCATGCCTGCTCAGCTGCTTGATTCTTGCCTGCTGAGGCACATGATCCGTGCAGGAGAGCTACCTGATCAGCACATGAGCAGTCACATGATCAGCGCCTCTCAGTCACCTGATCACTGCATGACAGCACGTGATCAGTGCCTGCTGAGGGTGCGGATCAGCCTGCTCAGCTGCCTGATAACGCCAGCTGGGCCGCAGGATTCATGCCTGCTCAGCTGCCTGATAATCGCCAGCTGTGCCCCAGGATTCATGCCTGCTCAGCTGCCTGATAACCGCCAGCTGGGCCGCAGGATTCATGCCTGCTCAGCTGCCTGATAACCGCCAGCTGGGCCGCAGGATTCATGCCTGCTCAGCTGCCTGATAATCGCCAGCTGGGCCGCAGGATTCATGCCTGCTCAGCTGCCTGATAACCGCCAGCTGGGCCGCAGGATTCATGCCTGCTCCGCTGCCTGATAATCGCCAGCTGGGCCGCAGGATTCATGCCTGCTCAGCTGCCTGATAACGCCAGCTGGGCCGCAGGATTCATGCCTGCTCAGCTGCCTGATAATCGCCAGCTGGGCCGCAGGATTCATGCCTGCTCAGCTGCCTGATAATCGCCAGCTGGGCCGCAGGATTCATGCCTGCTCAGCTGCTTGATTCTTGCCTGCTGAGGCACATGATCCGTGCAGGAGAGCTACCTGATCAGCACATGAGCAGTCACATGATCAGCGCCTCTCAGTCACCTGATCACTGCATGACAGGCACGTGATCAGTGCCTGCTGAGGTGCGAGATCAGCACCTGCTCAGCTGCCTGATAATCGCCAGCTGGGCCGCAGGATTCATGCCTGCTCAGCTGCCTGATAATCGCCAGCTGGGCCGCAGGATTCATGCCTGCTCAGCTGCCTGATAACCGCCAGCTGGGCCGCAGGATTCATGCCTGCTCAGCTGCCTGATAACCGCCAGCTGGGCCGCAGGATTCATGCCTGCTCAGCTGCCTGATAATCGCCAGCTGGGCCGCAGGATTCATGCCTGCTCAGCTGCCTGATAACCGCCAGCTGGGCCGCAGGATTCATGCCTGCTCAGCTGCCTGATAATCGCCAGCTGGGCCGCAGGATTCATGCCTGCTCAGCTGCCTGATAATCGCCAGCTGGGCCGCAGGATTCATGCCTGCTCAGCTGCCTGAGACTCGCCAGCTGGGCCGCAGGATTCATGCCTGCTCAGCTGCCTGATAATCGCCAGCTGGGCCGCAGGATTCATGCCTGCTCAGCTGCCTGATAATCGCCAGCTGGGCCGCAGGATTCATGCCTGCTCAGCTGCTTGATTCGTGCCTGCTGAGGCACATGATCCGTGCAGGAGAGCTACCTGATCAGCACATGAGCAGTCACATGATCAGCGCCTCTCAGTCACCTGATCACTGCATGACAGGCACGTGATCAGTGCCTGAGGGCGATCAGCACCTGCTCAGCTGCCTGATAATCGCCAGCTGGGCCGCAGGATTCATGCCTGCTCAGCTGCCTGATTACCGCCAGCTGGGCCGCAGGATTCATGCCTGCTCAGCTGCCTGATAACCGCCAGCTGGGCCGCAGGATTCATGCCTGCTCAGCTGCCTGATAATCGCCAGCTGGGCCGCAGGATTCATGCCTGCTCAGCTGCTTGATTCTTCCTGCTGGAGGCACATGATCCGTGCAGGAGAGCTACCTGATCAGCACATGAGCAGTCACATGATCAGCGCCTCTCAGTCACCTGATCACTGCATGACAGGCACGTGATCAGTGCCTGCTGAGGTGCGGGATCAGCGCCTGCTCAGCTGCCTGATAATCGCCAGCTGGGCCGCAGGATTCATGCCTACTCAGCTGCCTGATAACCGCCAGCTGGGCCGCAGGATTCATGCCTGCTCAGCTGCCTGATAACGCCAGCTGGGCCGCAGGATTCATGCCTGCTCAGCTGCCTGATAACCGCCAGCTGGGCCGCAGGATTCATGCCTGCTCAGCTGCCTGATAACCGCCAGCTGGGCCGCAGGATTCATGCCTGCTCAGCTGCCTGATAACCGCCAGCTGGGCCGCAGGATTCATGCCTGCTCAGCTGCCTGATAATCGCCAGCTGGGCCGCAGGATTCATGCCTGCTCAGCTGCCTGATAACGCCAGCTGGGCCGCAGGATTCATGCCTGCTCAGCTGCCTGATAATCGCCAGCTGGGAAGCAGGATTCATGCCTGCTCAGCTGCCTGATAACCGCCAGCTGGGCCGCAGGATTCATGCCTGCTCAGCTGCCTGAGAATCGCCAGGTGGGCCGCAGGATTCATGCCTGCTCAGCTGCCTGATAATCGCCAGCTGGGCCGCAGGATTCATGCCTGCTCAGCTGCCTGATAATCGCCAGCTGGGCCGCAGGATTCATGCCTGCTCAGCTGCTTGATTCTTGCCTGCTGAGGCACATGATCCGTGCAGGAGAGCTACCTGATCAACACATGAGCAGTCACATGATCAGCGCCTCTCAGTCACCTGATCACTGCATGACAGGCACGTGATCAGTGCCTGCTGAGGTGCGGGATCAGCACCTGCTCAGCTGCCTGATAATCGCCAGCTGGGCCGCAGGATTCATGCCTGCTCAGCTGCCTGATAATCGCCAGCTGGGCCGCAGGATTCATGCCTGCTCAGCTGCCTGATAACCGCCAGCTGGGCCGCAGGATTCATGCCTGCTCAGCTGCCTCATAACCGCCAGCTGGGCCGCAGGATTCATGCCTGCTCAGCTGCCTGATAATCGCCAGCTGGGCCGCAGGATTCATGCCTGCTCAGCTGCCTGATAATCGCCAGCTGGGCCGCAGGATTCATGCCTGCTCAGCTGCCTGATAACCGCCAGCTGGGCCGCAGGATTCATGCCTTCTCAGCTGCCTGATAATCGCCAGCTGGGCCGCAGGATTCATGCCTGCTCAGCCGCCTGATAACCGCCAGCTGGGCCGCAGGATTCATGCCTGCTCAGCTGCCTGATAACCGCCAGCTGGGCCGCGGGATTCATGCCTGCTCAGCTGCCTGATAATCGCCAGCTGGGCCGCAGGATTCATGCCTGCTCAGCTGCCTGATAACCGCCAGCTGGGCCGCAGGATTCATGCCCGCTCAGCTGCCTGATAATCGCCAGCTGGGCCGCAGGATTCATGCCTGCTCAGCTGCCTGATAACCGCCAGCTGGGCCGCAGGATTCATGCCTGCTCAGCTGCCTGATAATCGCCAGCTGGGCCGCAGGATTCATGCCTGCTCAGCTGCCTGATAACCGCTAGCTGGGCCGCAGGATTCATGCCTGCTCAGCTGCCTGATAACGCCAGCTGGGCCGCAGGATTCATGCCTGCTCAGCTGCCTGATAATCGCCAGCTGGGCCGCGGGATTCATGCCTGCTCAGCTGCCTGATAATCGCCAGCTGGGCCGCAGGATTCATGCCTGCTCAGCTGCTTTATTCTTGCCTGCTGAGGCACATGATCCGTGCAGGAGAGCTACCTGATCAGCACATGAGCAGTCACATGATCAGCGCCTCTCAGTCACCTGATCACTGCATGACAGGCACGCGATCAGTGCCTGCTGAGGTGCGGGATCAGCACCTGCTCAGCTGCCTGATAACCGCCAGCTGGGCCGCAGGATTCATGCCTGCTCAGCTGCCTGATAACCGCCAGCTGGGCCGCAGGATTCATGCCTGCTCAGCTGCCTGATAATCGCCAGCTGGGCCGCAGGATTCATGCCTGCTCAGCTGCTGATTCTGCCTGCTGAGGCACATGATCCGTGCAGGAGAGCTACCTGATCAGCACATGAGCAGTCACATGATCAGCGCCTCTCAGTCACCTGATCACTGCATGACAGGCACGTGATCAGTGCCTGCTGAGGTGCGGGATCAGCACCTGCTCAGCTGCCTGATAATCGCCAGCTGGGCCGCAGGATTCATGCCTGCTCAGCTGCCTGATTATCGCCAGCTGGGCCGCAGGATTCATGCCTGCTCAGCTGCCTGATAATCGCCAGCTGGGCCGCAGGATTCATGCCTGCTCAGCTGCCTGATAATCGCCAGCTGGGCCGCAGGATTCATGCCTGCTCAGCTGCTTTATAATCGCCTGCTGAGGCACATGATCCGTGCAGGAGAGCTGCCTGATCAGCACATGAGCAGTCACATGATCAGCGCCTCAGTCACCTGATCATGACAGCTCAGCTGCCTGATAAGCCAGCTGGGCCGCAGGATTCATGCCTGCTCAGCTGCCTGATAATCGCCAGCTGGGCCGCAGGATTCATGCCTGCTCAGCTGCCTGATACTCGCCAGCTGGGCCGCAGGATTCATGCCTGCTCAGCTGCCTGATAACCGCCAGCTGGGCCGCAGGATTCATGCCTGCTCAGCTGCCTGATAATCGCCAGCTGGGCCGCAGGATTCATGCCTGCTCAGCTGCCTGATAACCGCCAGCTGGGCCGCAGGATTCATGCCTGCTCCGCTGCCTGATAATCGCCAGCTGGGCCGCAGGATTCATGCCTGCTCAGCTGCCTGATAATCGCCAGCAGGGCCGCAGGATTCATGCCTGCTCAGCTGCCTGATAATCGCCAGCTGGGCCGCAGGATTCATGCCTGCTCAGCTGCCTGATAATCGCCAGCTGGGCCGCAGGATTCATGCCTGCTCAGCTGCTTGATTCTTGCCTGCTGAGGCACATGATCCGTGCAGGAGAGCTACCTGATCAGCACATGAGCAGTCACATGATCAGCGCCTCTCAGTCACCTGATCACTGCATGACAGGCACGTGATCAGTGCCTGCTGAGGTGCGGGATCAGCCTGCTCAGCTGCCTGATAATCGCCAGCTGGGCCGCAGGATTCATGCCTGCTCAGCTGCCTGATAATCGCCAGCTGGGCCGCAGGATTCATGCCTGCTCAGCTGCCTGATAACCGCCAGCTGGGCCGCAGGATTCATGCCTGCTCAGCTGCCTGATAACCGCCAGCTGGGCCGCAGGATTCATGCCTGCTCAGCTGCCTGATAACCGCCAGCTGGGCCGCAGGATTCATGCCTGCTCAGCTGCCTGATAACGCCAGCTGGGCCGCAGGATTCATGCCTGCTCAGCTGCCTGATAATCGCCAGCTGGGCCGCAGGATTCATGCCTGCTCAGCTGCCTGATAATCGCCAGCTGGGCCGCAGGATTCATGCCTGCTCAGCTGCCTGATAACGCCAGCTGGGCCGCAGGATTCATGCCTGCTCAGCTGCCTCATAACCGCCAGCTGGGCCGCAGGATTCATGCCTGCTCAGCTGCCTGATAATCGCCAGCTGGGCCGCAGGATTCATGCCTGCTCAGCTGCCTGATAACCGCGAGCTGGGCCGCAGGATTCATGCCTGCTCAGCTGCCTGATAATCGCCAGTTGGGCCGCAGGATTCATGCCTGCTCAGCTGCCTGATAATCGCCAGCTGGGCCGCAGGATTCATGCCTGCTCAGCTGCCTGATAATCGCCAGCTGGGCCGCAGGATTCATGCCTGCTCAGCTGCCTGATTCTTGCCTGCTGGGCACAGGATCTGCCTGCTCAGCTACCTGATCAACACATGAGCAGTCACATGATCAGCGCCTCAGTCACCTGATCACTGCATGACAGGCACGTGATCAGTGCCTGCTGAGGTGCAGGATCATGCCTGCTCAGCTGCCTGATAATCGCCAGCTGGGCCGCAGGATTCATGCCTGCTCAGCTGCCTGATAATCTCCAGCTGGGCCGCAGGATTCATGCCTGCTCAGCTGCCTGATAATCGCCAGCTGGGCCGCAGGATTCATGCCTGCTCAGCTGCCTGATAATCGCCAGCTGGGCCGCAGGATTCATGCCTGCTCAGCTGTTGATTCTTGCCTGCTGAGGCACATGATCCGTGCAGGAGAGCTACCTGATCAGCACATTAGCAGTCACATGATCAGCGCCTCTCAGTCACCTGATCACTGCATGACAGGCACGTGATCAGTGCCTGCTGAGGTGCGGGATCAGCGCCTGCTCAGCTGCCTGATAATCGCCAGCTGGGCCGCAGGATTCATGCCTGCTCAGCTGCCTGATAATCGCCAGCTGGGCCGCAGGATTCATGTCTGCTCAGCTGCCTGATAATCGCCAGCTGGGCCGCAGGATTCATGCCTGCTCAGCTGCCTGATAATCGCCAGCTGGGCCGCAGGATTCATGCCTGCTCATCTGCCTGATAATCGCCAGCTGGGCCGCAGGATTCATGCCTGCTCAGCTGCTTGATTCTTGCCTGCTGAGGCACATGATCGTGCAGGAGAGCTACCTGATCAACACATGAGCAGTCACATGATCAGCGCCTCTCAGTCACCTGATCACTGCATGACAGGCACGTGATCAGTGCCTGCTGAGGGATCAGCCTGCTCAGCTGCCTGATAATCGCCAGCTGGGCCGCAGGATCATGCCTGCTCAGCTGCCTGATAATCGCCAGCTGGGCCGCAGGATTCATGCCTGCTCAGCTGCCTGATAATCGCCAGCTGGGCCGCAGGATTCATGCCTGCTCAGCTGCCTGATAATCGCCAGCTGGGCCGCAGGATTCATGCCTGCTCAGCTGCCTGATAATCGCCAGCTGGGCCGCAGGATTCATGCCTGCTCAGCTGCCTGATAATCGCCAGCTGGGCCGCAGGATTCATGCCTGCTCAGCTGCCTGATAATCGCCAGCTGGGCCGCAGGATTCATGCCTGCTCAGCTGCCTGATAATCGCCAGCTGGGCCGCAGGATTCATGCCTGCTCAGCTGCCTGATAATCGCCAGCTGGGCCGCAGGATTCATGCCTGCTCAGCTGCCTGATAATCGACAGCTGGGCCGCAGGATTCATGCCTGCTCAGCTGCCTGATAATCGCCAGCTAGGCCGCAGGATTCATGCCTGCTCAGCTGCCTGATAATCGCCAGCTGGGCCGCAGGATTCATGCCTGCTCAGCTGCCTGATAACGGCCAGCTGGGCCGCAGGATTCATGCCTGCTCAGCTGCTTGATTCTTGCCTGCTGAGGCACATGATCCGTGCAGGAGAGCTACCTGATCAACACATGAGCAGTCACATGATCAGCGCCTCTCAGTCACCTGATCACTGCATGACAGGCACGTGATCAGTGCCTGCTGAGGTGCGGGATCAGCGCCTGCTCAGCTGCCTGATAATCGCCAGCTGGGCCGCAGGATTCATGCCTGCTCAGCTGCCTGATAATCGCCAGCTGGGCCGCAGGATTCATGCCTGCTCAGCTGCCTGATAATCGCCAGCAGGGCCGCAGGATTCATGCCTGCTCAGCTGCCTGATAATCGCCAGCTGGGCCGCAGGATTCATGCCTGCTCAGCTGCCTGATAATCGCCAGCTGGGCCGCAGGATTCATGCCTGCTCAGCTGCCTGATAATCGCCAGCTGGGCCGCAGGATTCATGCCTGCTCAGCTGCCTGATAACGCCAGCTGGGCCGCAGGATTCATGCCTGCTCAGCTGCCTGATAATCGCCAGCTGGGCCGCAGGATTCATGCCTGCTCAGCTGCCTGATAATCGCCAGCTGGGCCGCAGGATTCATGCCTGCTCAGCTGCCTGATAATCGCCAGCAGGGCCGCAGGATTCATGCCTGCTCAGCTGCCTGATAATCGCCAGCAGGGCCGCAGGATTCATGCCTGCTCTGCTGCCTGATAATCGCCAGCAGGGCCGCAGGATTCATGCCTGCTCAGCTGCCTGATAATCGCCAGCTGGGCCGCAGGATTCATGCCTGCTCAGCTGCCTGATAATCGCCAGCTGGGCCGCAGGATTCATGCCTGCTCAGCTGCCTGATAATCGCCAGCTGGGCCGCAGGATTCATGCCTGCTCAGCTGCCTGATAATCGCCAGCTGGGCCGCAGGATTCATGCCTGCTCAGCTGCCTGATAATCGCCAGCTGGGCCGCAGGATTCATGCCTGCTCAGCTGCCTGATAATCGCCAGCTGGGCCGCAGGATTCATGCCTGCTCAGCTGCCTGATAATCGCCAGCTGGGCCGCAGGATTCATGCCTGCTCAGCTGCCTGATAACGCCAGCTGGGCCGCAGGATTCATGCCTGCTCAGCTGCCTGATAATCGCCAGCTGGGCCGCAGGATTCATGCCTGCTCAGCTGCCTGATAATCGCCAGCTGGGCCGCAGGATTCATGCCTGCTCAGCTGCCTGATAATCGCCAGCTGGGCCGCAGGATTCATGCCTGCTCAGCTGCCTGATAATCGCCAGCTGGGCCGCAGGATTCATGCCTGCTCAGCTGCCTGATAATCGCCAGCTGGGCCGCAGGATTCATGCCTACTCAGCTGCCTGATAATCGCCAGCTGGGCCGCAGGATTCATGCCTGCTCAGCTGCCTGATAATCGCCAGCTGGGCCGCAGGATTCATGCCTGCTCAGCTGCCTGATAATCGCCAGCTGTGCCGCAGGATTCATGCCTGCTCAGCTGCTTGATTCTTGCCTGCTGAGGCACATGATCCGTGCAGGAGAGCTACCTGATCAGCACATGAGCAGTCACATGATCAGCGCCTCTCAGTCACCTGATCACTGCATGACAGGCACGTGATCAGTGCCTGCTGAGGTGCGGAATCAGCGCCTGCTCAGCTGCCTGATAATCGCCAGCTGGGCCGCAGGATTCATGCCTGCTCAGCTGCCTGATAATCGCCAGCTGGGCCGCAGGATTCATGCCTGCTCAGCTGCCTGATAACCGCCAGCTGGGCCGCAGGATTCATGCCTGCTCAGGTGCCTGATAATCGCCAGCTGGGCCGCAGGATTCATGCCTGCTCAGCTGCCTGATAATCGCCAGCTGGGCCGCAGGATTCATGCCTGCTCAGCTGCCTGATAACGCCAGCTGGGCCGCAGGATTCATGCCTGCTCAGCTGCCTGATAATCGCCAGCTGGGCCGCAGGATTCATGCCTGCTCAGCTGCCTGATAATCGCCAGCTGGGCCGCAGGATTCATGCCTGCTCAGCTGCCTGATAACCGACAGCAGGGCAGCAGGATTCATGCCTGCTCAGCTGCCTGATAATCGCCAGCTGGGCCGCAGGATTCATGCCTGCTCAGCTGCCTGATAACGCCAGCTGGGCCGCAGGATTCATGCCTGCTCAGCTGCCTGATAATCGCCAGCTGGGCCGCAGGATTCATGCCTGCTCAGCTGCCTGATAATCGCCAGCTGGGCCGCAGGATTCATGCCTGCTCAGCTGCCTGATAACCGCCATCTGGGCCGCAGGATTCATGCCTGCTCAGCTGCCTCATAATCGCCAGCTGGGCCGCAGGATTCATGCCTGCTCAGCTGCCTGATAATCGCCATCTGGGCCGCAGGATTCATGCCTGCTCAGCTGCCTGATAATCGCCAGCTGGGCCGCAGGATTCATGCCTGCTCAGCTGCCTGATAATCGCCAGCTGGGCCGCAGGATTCATGCCTGCTCAGCTGCCTGATAATCGCCAGCTGGGCCGCAGGATTCATGCCTACTCAGCTGCCTGATAATCGCCAGCTGGGCCGCAGGATTCATGCCTGCTCAGCTGCCTGATAATCGACAGCTGGGCCGCAGGACTCATGCCTGCTCAGCTGCCTGATAATCGCCAGCTGGGCCGCAGGATTCATGCCTGCTCAGCTGCCTGATAATCGCCAGCTGGGCCGCAGGATTCATGCCTGCTCAGCTGCCTGATAATCGCCAGCTGGGCCGCAGGATTCATGCCTGCTCAGCTGCCTGATAATCGCCAGCTGGGCCGCAGGATTCATGCCTGCTCAGCTGCTTGATCTTGCTGCTGAGGCACATGATCCGTGCAGGAGAGCTACCTGATCAGCACATGAGCAGTCACATGATCAGCGCCTCTCAGTCACCTGATCACTGCATGACAGGCACGTGATCAGTGCCTGCTGAGGTGCGGGATCAGCGCCTGCTCAGCTGCCTGATAATCGCCAGCTGGGCCGCAGGATTCATGCCTGCTCAGCTGCCTGATAATCGCCAGCTGGGCCGCAGGATTCATGCCTGCTCAGCTGCCTGATAATCGCCAGCTGGGCCGCAGGATTCATGCCTGCTCAGCTGCTTGATTCTTGCCTGCTGGGCACATGATCCGTGCAGGAGAGCTACCTGATCAGCACATGAGCAGTCACATGATCAGCGCCTTCAGTCACCTGATCACTGCATGACAGGCACGTGATCAGTTCCTGCTGAGGTGCGGAATCAGCGCCTGCTCAGCTGCCTGATAATCGCCAGCTGGGCCGCAGGATTCATGCCTGCTCAGCTAGCTGATAATCGCCAGCTGGGCCGCAGGATTCATGCCTGCTCAGCTGCCTGATAACCGCCAGCTGGGCCGCAGGATTCATGCCTGCTCAGGTGCCTGATAACCGCCAGCTGGGCCGCAGGATTCATGCCTGCTCAGCTGCCTGATAACCGCCAGCTGGGCCGCAGGATTCATGCCTGCTCAGCTGCCTGATAATCGCCAGCTGGGCCGCAGGATACATGCCTGCTCAGCTGCCTGATAATCGCCAGCTGGGCCGCAGGATTCATGCCTGCTCAGCTGCCTGATAATCGCCAGCTGGGCCGCAGGATTCATGCCTGCTCAGCTGCCTGATAATCGCCAGCTGGGCCGCAGGATTCATGCCTGCTCAGCTGCCTGATAATCGCCAGCTGGGCCGCAGGATTCATGCCTGCTCAGCTGCCTGATAATCGCCAGCTGGGCCGCAGGATTCATGCCTGCTCAGGTGCCTGATAATCGCCAGCTGGGCCGCAGGATTCATGCCTGCTCAGCTGCCTGATAATCGCCAGCTGGGCCGCAGGATTCAGGCCTGCTCAGCTGCCTGATAATCGCCAGCTGTGCCGCAGGATTCATGCCTGCTCAGCTGCTTGATTCTTGCCTGCTGAGGCACATGATCCGTGCAGGAGAGCTACCTGATCAGCACATGAGCAGTCACATGATCAGCGCCTCTCAGTCACCTGATCACTGCATGACAGGCACGTGATCAGTTCCTGCTGAGGTGCGGAATCAGCGCCTGCTCAGCTGCCTGATAATCGCCAGCTGGGCCGCAGGATTCATGCCTGCTCAGCTGCCTGATAATCGCCATCTGGGCCGCAGGATTCATGCCTGCTCAGCTGCCTCATAATCGCCAGCTGGGCCGCAGGATTCATGCCTGCTCAGCTGCCTGATAATCGCCATCTGGGCCGCAGGATTCATGCCTGCTCAGCTGCCTGATAATCGCCAGCTGGGCCGCAGGATTCATGCCTGCTCAGCTGCCTGATAATCGCCAGCTGGGCCGCAGGATTCATGCCTACTCAGCTGCCTGATAATCGCCAGCTGGGCCGCAGGATTCATGCCTGCTCAGCTGCCTGATAATCGACAGCTGGGCCGCAGGATTCATGCCTGCTCAGCTGCCTGATAATCGCCAGCTGGGCCGCAGGATTCATGCCTGCTCAGCTGCCTGATAATCGCCAGCTGGGCCGCAGGATTCATGCCTGCTCAGCTGCCTGATAATCGCCAGCTGGGCCGCAGGATTCATGCCTGCTCAGCTGCCTGATAATCGCCAGCTGGGCCGCAGGATTCATGCCTGCTCAGCTGCCTGATAATCGCCAGCAGGGCCGCAGGATTCATGCCTGCTCAGCTGCCTGATAATCGCCAGCTGGGCCGCAGGATTCATGCCTGCTCAGCTGCCTGATAATCGCCAGCTGGGCCGCAGGATTCATGCCTGCTCAGCTGCCTGATAATCGCCAGCTGGGCCGCAGGATTCATGCCTGCTCAGCTGCCTGATAATCGCCAGCTGGGCCGCAGGATTCATGCCTGCTCAGCTGCCTGATAATCGCCAGCTGGGCCGCAGGATTCATGCCTGCTCAGCTGCCTGATAATCGCCAGCTGGGCCGCAGGATTCATGCCTGCTCAGCTGCCTGATAATCGCCAGCAGGGCCGCAGGATTCATGCCTGCTCAGCTGCCTGATAATCGCCAGCTGGGCCGCAGGATTCATGCCTGCTCAGCTGCCTGATAATCGCCAGCTGGGCCGCAGGATTCATGCCTGCTCAGCTGCCTGATAATCGCCAGCTGGGCCGCAGGATTCATGCCTGCTCAGCTGCCTGATAATCGCCAGCTGGGCCGCAGGATTCATGCCTGCTCAGCTGCCTGATAATCGCCAGCTGGGCCGCAGGATTCATGCCTGCTCAGCTGCCTGATAATCGCCAGCTGGGCCGCAGGATTCATGCCTGCTCAGCTGCCTGATAATCGCCAGCTGGGCCGCAGGATTCATGCCTGCTCAGCTGCCTGATAATCGCCAGCTGGGCCGCAGGATTCATGCCTGCTCAGCTGCCTGATAATCGCCAGCTGGGCCGCAGGATTCATGCCTGCTCAGCTGCCTGATAATCGCCAGCTGGGCCGCAGGATTCATGCCTGCTCAGCTGCCTGATAATCGCCAGCTGGGCCGCAGGATTCATGCCTGCTCAGCTGCCTGATAATCGCCAGCTGGGCCGCAGGATTCATGCCTGCTCAGCTGCCTGATAATCGCCAGCTGGGCCGCAGGATTCATGCCTGCTCAGCTCAGATTCATGCCTGCTCAGCTGCCTGATAATCGCCAGCTGGGCCGCAGGATTCATGCCTGCTCAGCTGCCTGATAATCGCCAGCTGGGCCGCAGGATTCATGCCTGCTCAGCTGCTTGATTCTTGCCTGCTGAGGCACATGATCCGTGCAGGAGAGCTACCTGATCAGCACATGAGCAGTCACATGATCAGCGCCTCTCAGTCACCTGATCACTGCATGACAGGCACGTGATCAGTGCCTGCTGAGGTGCGGGATCAGCGCCTGCTCAGCTGCCTGATAATCGCCAGCTGGGCCGCAGGATTCATGCCTGCTCAGCTGCCTGATAATCGCCAGCTGGGCCGCAGGATTCATGCCAGCTCAGCTGCCTGATAATCGCCAGCTGGGCCGCAGGATTCATGCCTGCTCAGCTGCCTGATAATCGCCAGCTGGGCCGCAGGATTCATGCCTGCTCAGCTGCCTGATTCTTGCCTGCTGAGGCACATGATCCGCAGGAGAGCTCTGATCAGCACATGAGCAGTCACATGATCAGCGCCTCAGTCACCTGATCACTGCATGACAGGCACGTGATCAGTGCCTGCTGAGTGCGGGATCATGCCTGCTCAGCTGCCTGATAATCGCCAGCTGGGCCGCAGGATTCATGCCTGCTCAGCTGCCTGATAATCGCCAGCTGGGCCGCAGGATTCATGCCTGCTCAGCTGCCTGATAACCGCCAGCTGGGCCGCAGGATTCATGCCTGCTCAGCTGCCTGATAATCGCCAGCTGGGCCGCAGGATTCATGCCTGCTCAGCTGCCTGATAATCGCCAGCTGGGCCGCAGGATTCATGCCTGCTCAGCTGCCTGATAACCGCCAGCTGGGCCGCAGGATTCATGCCTGCTCCGCTGCCTGATAATCGCCAGCTGGGCCGCAGGATTCATGCCTGCTCAGCTGCCTGATAATCGCCAGCTGGGCCGCAGGATTCATGCCTGCTCAGCTGCCTGATAATCGCCAGCTGGGCCGCAGGATTCATGCCTGCTCAGCTGCCTGATAATCGCCAGCTGGGCCGCAGGATTCATGCCTGCTCAGCTGCCTGATAATCGCCAGCTGGGCCGCAGGATTCATGCCTGCTCAGCTGCCTGATAATCGCCAGTTGGGCCGCAGGATTCATGCCTGCTCAGCTGCCTGATAATCGCCAGCTGGGCCGCAGGATTCATGCCTGCTCAGCTGCCTGATAATCGCCAGCTGGGCCGCAGGATTCATGCCTGCTCAGCTGCTTGATTCTTGCCTGCTGAGGCACATGATCCGTGCAGGAGAGCTACCTGATCAGCACATGAGCAGTCACATGATCAGCGCCTCTCAGTCACCTGATCACTGCATGACAGGCACGTGATCAGTGCCTGCTGAGGTGCGGAATCAGCGCCTGCTCAGCTGCCTGATAATCGCCAGCTGGGCCGCAGGATTCATGCCTGCTCAGCTGCCTGATAATCGCCAGCTGGGCCGCAGGATTCATGCCTGCTCAGCTGCCTGATAATCGCCAGCTGGGCCGCAGGATTCATGCCTGCTCAGCTGCCTGATAACCGCCAGCTGGGCCGCAGGATCCGTGCCTGCTCAGCTGCCTGATAATCGCCAGCTGGGCCGCAGGATTCATGCCTGCTCAGCTGCCTGATAATCGCCAGCTGGGCCGCAGGATTCATGCCTGCTCAGCTGCCTGATAATCGCCAGCTGGGCCGCAGGATTCATGCCTGCTCAGCTGCCTGATAATCGCCAGCTGGGCCGCAGGATTCATGCCTGCTCAGCTGCCTGATAATCGCCAGCAGGGCAGCAGGATTCATGCCTGCTCAGCTGCCTGATAATCGCCAGCTGGGCCGCAGGATTCATGCCTGCTCAGCTGCCTGATAACGCCAGCTGGGCCGCAGGATTCATGCCTGCTCAGCTGCCTGATAATCGCCAGCTGGGCCGCAGGATTCATGCCTGCTCAGCTGCCTGATAATCGCCAGCTGGGCCGCAGGATTCATGCCTGCTCAGCTGCCTGATAATCGCCATCTGGGCCGCAGGATTCATGCCTGCTCAGCTGCCTCATAATCGCCAGCTGGGCCGCAGGATTCATGCCTGCTCAGCTGCCTGATAATCGCCATCTGGGCCGCAGGATTCATGCCTGCTCAGCTGCCTGATAATCGCCAGCTGGGCCGCAGGTTTCATGCCTGCTCAGCTGCCTGATAACCGTCAGCTGGGCCGCAGGATTCATGCCTGCTCAGCTGCCTGATAATCACCAGCTGGGAAGCAGGATTCATGCCTGCTCAGATGCCTGATAACCGCCAGCTGGGCCGCAGGATTCATGCCTGCTCAGCTGCCTGATAATCGCCAGCTGGGCTGCAGGATTCATGCCTGCTCAGCTGCCTGATAATCGCCAGCTGGGCCGCAGGATTCATGCCTGCTCAGCTGCCTGATAATCGCCAGCTGGGCCGCAGGATTCATGCCTGCTCAGCTGCCTGATAATCGCCAGCTGGGCTGCAGGATTCATGCCTGCTCAGCTGCCTGATAATCGCCAGCTGGGCCGCAGGATTCATGACTGCTCAGCTGCTTGATTCTTGCCTGCTGAGGCACATGATCCGTGCAGGAGAGCTACCTGATCAGCACATGAGCAGTCACATGATCGGCACTTCTCAGTCACCTGATCACTGCATGACAGGCACGTGATCAGTGCCTGCTGAGGTGCGGGATCAGCGCCTGCTCAGCTGCCTGATAATCGCCAGCTGGGCCGCAGGATTCATGCCTGCTCAGCTGCCTGATAATCGCCAGCTGGGCCGCAGGATTCATGCCTGCTCAGCTGCCTGATAATCGCCAGCTGTGCCGCAGGATTCATGCCTGCTCAGCTGCTTGATTCTTGCCTGCTGAGGCACATGATCCGTGCAGGAGAGCTACCTGATCAGCACATGAGCAGTCACATGATCAGCGCCTCTCAGTCACCTGATCACTGCATGACAGGCACGTGATCAGTGCCTGCTGAGGTGCGGAATCAGCGCCTGCTCAGCTGCCTGATAATCGCCAGCTGGGCCGCAGGATTCATGCCTGCTCAGCTAGCTGATAATCGCCAGCTGGGCCGCAGGATTCATGCCTGCTCAGCTGCCTGATAACCGCCAGCTGGGCCGCAGGATTCATGCCTGCTCAGGTGCCTGATAACCGCCAGCTGGGCCGCAGGATTCATGCCTGCTCAGCTGCCTGATAACCGCCAGCTGGGCCGCAGGATTCATGCCTGCTCAGCTGCCTGATAATCGCCAGCTGGGCCGCAGGATTCATGCCTGCTCAGCTGCCTGATAATCGCCAGCTGGGCCGCAGGACTCATGCCTGCTCAGCTGCCTGATAATCGCCAGCTGGGCCGCAGGATTCATGCCTGCTCAGCTGCCTGATAATCGCCAGCTGGGCCGCAGGATTCATGCCTGCTCAGCTGCCTGATAATCGCCAGCAGGGCAGCAGGATTCATGCCTGCTCAGCTGCCTGATAATCGCCAGCTGGGCCGCAGGATTCATGCCTGCTCAGCTGCCTGATAACCGCCAGCTGGGCCGCAGGATTCATGCCTGCTCAGCTGCCTGATAATCGCCAGCTGGGCCGCAGGATTCATGCCTGCTCAGCTGCCTGATAATCGCCAGCTGGGCCGCAGGATTCATGCCTGCTCAGCTGCCTGATAATCGCCATCTGGGCCGCAGGATTCATGCCTGCTCAGCTGCCTCATAATCGCCAGCTGGGCCGCAGGATTCATGCCTGCTCAGCTGCCTGATAATCGCCATCTGGGCCGCAGGATTCATGCCTGCTCAGCTGCCTGATAATCGCCAGCTGGGCCGCAGGATTCATGCCTGCTCAGCTGCCTGATAATCGCCAGCTGGGCCGCAGGATTCATGCCTGCTCAGCTGCCTGATAACCGCCAGCTGGGCCGCAGGATTCATGCCTACTCAGCTGCCTGATAATCGCCAGCTGGGCCGCAGGATTCATGCCCGCTCAGCCGCCTGATAATCGCCAGCTGGGCCGCAGGATTCATGCCTGCTCAGCTGCCTGATAATCGCCAGCTGGGCCGCAGGATTCATGCCTGCTCAGCTGCCTGATAATCGCCAGCTGGGCCGCAGGATTCATGCCTGCTCAGCTGCCTGATAACGCCAGCTGGGCCGCAGGATTCATGCCTACTCAGCTGCCTGATAATCGCCAGCTGGGCCGCAGGATTCATGCCTGCTCAGCTGCCTGATAATCGCCAGCAGGGCCGCAGGATTCATGCCTGCTCAGCTGCCTGATAATCGCCAGCTGGGCCGCAGGATTCATGCCTGCTCAGCTGCCTGATAATCGCCAGCTGGGCCGCAGGATTCATGCCTGCTCAGCTGCCTGATAACCGCCAGCTGGGCCGCAGGATTCATGCCTGCTCAGCTGCCTGATAATCGCCAGCTGGGCCGCAGGATTCATGCCTGCTCAGCTGCCTGATAATCGCCAGCTGGGCCGCAGGATTCATGCCTGCTCAGCTGCCTGATAACGCCAGCTGGGCCGCAGGATTCATGCCTGCTCAGCTGCCTGATAATCGCCAGCAGGGCCGCAGGATTCATGCCTGCTCAGCTGCCTGATAATCGCCAGCAGGGCCGCAGGATTCATGCCTGCTCTGCTGCCTGATAATCGCCAGCTGGGCCGCAGGATTCATGCCTGCTCAGCTGCCTGATAATCGCCAGCTGGGCCGCAGGATTCATGCCTGCTCAGCTGCCTGATAATCGCCAGCTGGGCCGCAGGATTCATGCCTGCTCAGCTGCCTGATAATCGCCAGCTGGGCCGCAGGATTCATGCCTGCTCAGCTGCCTGATAATCGCCAGCTGGGCCGCAGGATTCATGCCTGCTCAGCTGCCTGATAATCGCCAGCTGGGCCGCAGGATTCATGCCTGCTCAGCTGCCTGATAATCGCCAGCTGGGCCGCAGGATTCATGCCTGCTCAGCTGCCTGATAATCGCCAGCTGGGCCGCAGGATTCATGCCTGCTCAGCTGCCTGATAATCGCCAGCTGGGCCGCAGGATTCATGCCTGCTCAGCTGCCTGATAACCGCCAGCTGGGCCGCAGGATTCATGCCTGCTCAGCTGCCTGATAACCGCCAGCTGGGCCGCAGGATTCATGCCTGCTCAGCTGCCTGATAATCGCCAGCTGGGCCGCAGGATTCATGCCTGCTCAGCTGCCTGATAATCGCCAGCTGGGCCGCAGGATTCATGCCTGCTCAGCTGCCTGATAATCGCCAGCTGGGCCGCAGGATTCATGCCTGCTCAGCTGCCTGATAATCGCCAGCTGGGCCGCAGGATTCATGCCTGCTCAGCTGCCTGATAATCGCCAGCTGGGCCGCAGGATTCATGCCTGCTCAGCTGCTTGATTCTTGCCTGCTGAGGCACATGATCCGTGCAGGAGAGCTACCTGATCAGCACATGAGCAGTCACATGATCAGCGCCTCTCAGTCACCTGATCACTGCATGACAGGCACGTGATCAGTGCCTGCTGGGTGCGGGATCAGCGCCTGCTCAGCTGCCTGATAATCGCCAGCTGGGCCGCAGGATTCATGCCTGCTCAGCTGCCTGATAATCGCCAGCTGGGCCGCAGGATTCATGCCTGCTCAGCTGCCTGATAATCGCCAGCTGGGCCGCAGGATTCATGCCTGCTCAGCTGCCTGATAATCGCCAGCTGGGCCGCAGGATTCATGCCTGCTCAGCTGCTTGATTCTTGCCTGCTGAGGCACATGATCCGCAGGAGATACCTGATCAGCACATGAGCAGTCACATGATCAGCGCCTCTCAGTCACCTGATCACTGCATGACAGGCACGTGATCAGTGCCTGCTGAGGTGCGATCAGCGCCTGCTCAGCTGCCTGATAATCGCCAGCTGGGCCGCAGGATTCATGCCTGCTCAGCTGCCTGATAACGCCAGCTGGGCCGCAGGATTCATGCCTGCTCAGCTGCCTGATAACCGCCAGCTGGGCCGCAGGATTCATGCCTGCTCAGCTGCCTGATAATCGCCAGCTGGGCCGCAGGATTCATGCCTGCTCAGCTGCCTGATAATCGCCAGCTGGGCCGCAGGATTCATGCCTGCTCAGCTGCCTGATAACCGCCAGCTGGGCCGCAGGATTCATGCCTGCTCCGCTGCCTGATAATCGCCAGCTGGGCCGCAGGATTCATGCCTGCTCAGCTGCCTGATAATCGCCAGCTGGGCCGCAGGATTCATGCCTGCTCAGCTGCCTGATAATCGCCAGCAGGGCCGCAGGATTCATGCCTGCTCAGCTGCCTGATAATCGCCAGCTGGGCCGCAGGATTCATGCCTGCTCAGCTGCCTGATAATCGCCAGCTGGGCCGCAGGATTCATGCCTGCTCAGCTGCTTGATTCTTGCCTGCTGAGGCACATGATCCGTGCAGGAGAGCTACCTGATCAGCACATGAGCAGTCACATGATCAGCGCCTCTCAGTCACCTGATCACTGCATGACAGGCACGTGATCAGTGCCTGCTGAGGTGCGAGATCAGCACCTGCTCAGCTGCCTGATAATCGCCAGCTGGGCCGCAGGATTCATGCCTGCTCAGCTGCCTGATAATCGCCAGCTGGGCCGCAGGATTCATGCCTGCTCAGCTGCCTGATAACGCCAGCTGGGCCGCAGGATTCATGCCTGCTCAGCTGCCTGATAACGCCAGCTGGGCCGCAGGATTCATGCCTGCTCAGCTGCCTGATAACCGCCAGCTGGGCCGCAGGATTCATGCCTGCTCAGCTGCCTGATAATCGCCAGCTGGGCCGCAGGATTCATGCCTGCTCAGCTGCCTGATAATCGCCAGCTGGGCCGCAGGATTCATGCCTGCTCAGATGCCTGATAATCGCCAGCTGGGCCGCAGGATTCATGCCTGCTCAGCTGCCTGATAATCGCCAGCTGGGCCGCAGGATTCATGCCTGCTCAGCTGCCT
Organism: Bos javanicus; assembly: GCF_032452875.1. Taxonomy (NCBI): domain Eukaryota; kingdom Metazoa; phylum Chordata; class Mammalia; order Artiodactyla; family Bovidae; genus Bos; species Bos javanicus. The sequence continues at coordinate 31,298 of NW_026893916.1, read as the reverse complement.
GATAATCGCCAGCTGGGCCGCAGGATTCATGCCTGCTCAGCTGCCTGATAATCGCCAGCTGGGCCGCAGGATTCATGCCTGCTCAGCTGCTTGATTCTTGCCTGCTGAGGCACATGATCCGTGCAGGAGAGCTACCTGATCAGCACATGAGCAGTCACATGATCAGCGCCTCTCAGTCACCTGATCACTGCATGACAGGCACGTGATCAGTGCCTGCTGAGGTGCGGGATCAGCGCCTGCTCAGCTGCCTGATAATCGCCAGCTGGGCCGCAGGTTTCATGCCTGCTCAGCTGCCTGATAATCGCCAGCTGGGCCGCAGGATTCATGCCTGCTCAGCTGCCTGATAATCGCCAGCTGGGCCGCAGGATTCATGCCTGCTCAGCTGCCTGATAATCGCCAGCTGGGCCGCAGGATTCATGCCTGCTCAGCTGCCTGATAATCGCCAGCTGGGCCGCAGGATTCATGCCTGCTCAGCTGCCTGATAACGCCAGCTGGGCCGCAGGATTCATGCCTGCTCAGCTGCCTGATAATCGCCAGCTGGGCCGCAGGATTCATGCCTGCTCTGCTGCCTGATAATCGCCAGCAGGGCCGCAGGATTCATGCCTGCTCAGCTGCCTGATAATCGCCAGCTGGGCCGCAGGATTCATGCCTGCTCAGCTGCCTGATAATCGCCAGCTGGGCCGCAGGATTCATGCCTGCTCAGCTGCCTGATAACGCCAGCTGGGCCGCAGGATTCATGCCTGCTCAGCTGCCTGATAATCGCCAGCTGGGCCGCAGGATTCATGCCTGCTCAGCTGCCTGAGAAGCGCCAGCTGGGCCGCAGGATTCATGCCTGCTCAGCTGCCTGATAATCGCCAGCTGGGCCGCAGGATTCATGCCTGCTCAGCTGCCTGATAATCGCCAGCTGGGCCGCAGGATTCATGCCTGCTCAGCTGCCTGATAATCGCCAGCAGGGCCGCAGGATTCATGCCTGCTCAGCTGCCTGATAATCGCCAGCTGGGCCGCAGGATTCATGCCTGCTCAGCTGCCTGATAATCGCCAGCTGGGCCGCAGGATTCATGCCTGCTCAGCTGCCTGATAATCGCCAGCTGGGCCGCAGGATTCATGCCTGCTCAGCTGCCTGATAATCGCCAGCTGGGCCGCAGGATTCATGCCTGCTCAGCTGCCTGATAATCGCCAGCTGGGCCGCAGGATTCATGCCTGCTCCGCTGCCTGATAATCGCCAGCTGGGCCGCAGGATTCATGCCTGCTCAGCTGCCTGATAATCGCCAGCTGGGCCGCAGGATTCATGCCTGCTCAGCTGCTTGACTTGCCTGCTGGAGGCACATGATCCGTGCCTGCTCAGCTGCCTGATCAGCCACTGGGCCGCAGGATTCATGCCTGCTCAGTGCCTGATCACTGCATGACAGGCACGCTGATAGTGCCTGCAGGATTCATGCCTGCTCAGCTGCCTGATAATCGCCAGCTGGGCCGCAGGATTCATGCCTGCTCAGCTGCCTGATAATCGCCAGCTGGGCCGCAGGATTCATGCCAGCTCAGCTGCCTGATAATCGCCAGCTGGGCCGCAGGATTCATGCCTGCTCAGCTGCCTGATAATCGCCAGCAGGGCCGCAGGATTCATGCCTGCTCAGCTGCTTGATTCTTGCCTGCTGGGCACATGATCCGTGCAGGAGAGCTACCTGATCAGCACATGAGCAGTCACATGATCAGCGCCTCTCAGTCACCTGATCACTGCATGACAGGCACGTGATCAGTGCCTGCTGAGGTGCGGATCAGCCTGCTCAGCTGCCTGATAATCGCCAGCTGGGCCGCAGGATTCATGCCTGCTCAGCTGCCTGATAATCGCCAGCTGGGCCGCAGGATTCATGCCTGCTCAGCTGCCTGATAACCGCCAGCTGGGCCGCAGGATTCATGCCTGCTCAGCTGCCTGATAACCGCCAGCTGGGCCGCAGGATTCATGCCTGCTCAGCTGCCTGATAATCGCCAGCTGGGCCGCAGGATTCATGCCTGCTCAGCTGCCTGATAACCGCCAGCTGGGCCGCAGGATTCATGCCTGCTCCGCTGCCTGATAATCGCCAGCTGGGCCGCAGGATTCATGCCTGCTCAGCTGCCTGATAATCGCCAGCTGGGCCGCAGGATTCATGCCTGCTCAGCTGCCTGATAATCGCCAGCAGGGCCGCAGGATTCATGCCTGCTCAGCTGCCTGATAATCGCCAGCTGGGCCGCAGGATTCATGCCTGCTCAGCTGCCTGATAATCGCCAGCTGGGCCGCAGGATTCATGCCTGCTCAGCTGCTTGATTCTTGCCTGCTGAGGCACATGATCCGTGCAGGAGAGCTACCTGATCAGCACATGAGCAGTCACATGATCAGCGCCTCTCAGTCACCTGATCACTGCATGACAGGCACGTGATCAGTGCCTGCTGAGGTGCGAGATCAGCACCTGCTCAGCTGCCTGATAATCGCCAGCTGGGCCGCAGGATTCATGCCTGCTCAGCTGCCTGATAATCGCCAGCTGGGCCGCAGGATTCATGCCTGCTCAGCTGCCGGATAACCGCCAGCTGGGCCGCAGGATTCATGCCTGCTCAGCTGCCTGATAACCGCCAGCTGGGCCGCAGGATTCATGCCTGCTCAGCTGCCTGATAATCGCCAGCTGGGCCGCAGGATTCATGCCTGCTCAGCTGCCTGATAATCGCCAGCTGGGCCGCAGGATTCATGCCTGCTCAGCTGCTTGATTCTTGCCTGCTGAGGCACATGATCCGTGCAGGAGAGCTACCTGATCAGCACATGAGCAGTCACATGATCAGCGCCTCTCAGTCACCTGATCACTGCATGACAGGCACGTGATCAGTGCCTGCTGAGGTGCGGGATCAGCGCCTGCTTAGCTGCCTGATAATCGCCAGCTGGGCCGCAGGATTCATGCCTGCTCAGCTGCCTGATAATCGCCAGCTGGGCCGCAGGATTCATGCCTGCTCAGCTGCCTGATAATCGCCAGCTGGGCCGCAGGATTCATGCCTGCTCAGCTGCCTGATAATCGCCAGCTGGGCCGCAGGATTCATGCCTGCTCAGCTGCCTGATAATCGCCAGCTGGGCCGCAGGATTCATGCCTGCCCCGCTGCCTGATAATCGCCAGCTGGGCCGCAGGATTCATGCCTGCTCAGCTGCCTGATAATCGCCAGCTGGGCCGCAGGATTCATGCCTGCTCAGCTGCCTGATTCTTGCCTGCTGAGGCACATGATCCGTGCTCAGCTGCCTGATCAGCACATGAGCAGTCACGATCAGCGCCTCTCAGTCACCTGATCACTGCATGACAGGCACGTGATCAGTGCCTGCTGAGGTGCGGGATCATGCCTGCTCAGCTGCCTGATAATCGCCAGCTGGGCCGCAGGATTCATGCCTGCTCAGCTGCCTGATAATCGCCAGCTGGGCCGCAGGATTCATGCCAGCTCAGCTGCCTGATAATCGCCAGCTGGGCCGCAGGATTCATGCCTGCTCAGCTGCCTGATAATCGCCAGCTGGGCCGCAGGATTCATGCCTGCTCAGCTGCTTGATTCTTGCCAGCTGAGGCACATGATCCGTGCAGGAGAGCTACCTGATCAGCACATGAGCAGTCACATGATCAGCGCCTCTCAGTCACCTGATCACTGCATGACAGGCACGTGATCAGTGCCTGCTGAGGTGCGGGATCAGCGCCTGCTCAGCTGCCTGATAATCGCCAGCTGGGCCGCAGGATTCATGCCTGCTCAGCTTCCTGATAATCGCCAGCTGGGCCGCAGGATTCATGCCTGCTCAGCTGCCTGATAACCGCCAGCTGGGCCGCAGGATTCATGCCTGCTCAGCTGCCTGATAACCGCCAGCTGGGCCGCAGGATTCATGCCTGCTCAGCTGCCTGATAATCGCCAGCTGGGCCGCAGGATTCATGCCTGCTCAGCTGCCTGATAACCGCCAGCTGGGCCGCAGGATTCATGCCTGCTCCGCTGCCTGATAATCGCCAGCTGGGCCGCAGGATTCATGCCTGCTCAGCTGCCTGATAATCGCCAGCTGGGCCGCAGGATTCATGCCTGCTCAGCTGCCTGATAATCGCCAGCAGGGCCGCAGGATTCATGCCTGCTCAGCTGCCTGATAATCGCCAGCTGGGCCGCAGGATTCATGCCTGCTCAGCTGCCTGATAATCGCCAGCTGGGCCGCAGGATTCATGCCTGCTCAGCTGCTGATTCTTGCCTGCTGAGGCACATGATCCGTGCAGGAGAGCTACCTGATCAGCACATGAGCAGTCACATGATCAGCGCCTCTCAGTCACCTGATCACTGCATGACAGGCACGTGATCAGTGCCTGCTGAGGTGGGATCAGCGCCTGCTCAGCTGCCTGATAATCGCCAGCTGGGCCGCAGGATTCATGCCTGCTCAGCTGCCTGATAATCGCCAGCTGGGCCGCAGGATTCATGCCTGCTCAGCTGCCTGATAATCGCCAGCTGGGCCGCAGGATTCATGCCTGCTCAGCTGCCTGATAATCGCCAGCTGGGCCGCAGGATTCATGCCTGCTCAGCTGCCTGATAATCGCCAGCTGGGCCGCAGGATTCATGCCTGCTCAGCTGCCTGATAATCGCCAGCTGGGCCGCAGGATTCATGCCTGCTCAGCTGCTTGATTCTTGCCTGCTGAGGCACATGATCCGTGCAGGAGAGCTACCCGATCAGCACATGAGCAGTCACATGATCAGCGCCTCTCAGTCACCTGATCACTGCATGACAGGCACGTGATCAGTGCCTGCTGAGGTGCGGGATCAGCGCCTGCTTAGCTGCCTGATAATCGCCAGCTGGGCCGCAGGATTCATGCCTGCTCAGCTGCCTGATAATCGCCAGCTGGGCCGCAGGATTCATGCCTGCTCAGCTGCCTGATAACCGCCAGCTGGGCCGCAGGATTCATGCCTGCTCAGCTGCCTGATAATCGCCAGCTGGGCCGCAGGATTCATGCCTGCTCAGCTGCCTGATAATCGCCAGCTGGGCCGCAGGATTCATGCCTGCTCAGCTGCCTGATAATCGCCAGCTGGGCCGCAGGATTCATGCCTGCTCAGCTGCCTGATTCTTGCCTGCTGAGGCACATGATCCGTGCAGGAGAGCTACCTGATCAGCACATGAGCAGTCACATGATCAGCGCCTTCAGTCACCTGATCACTGCATGACAGGCACGTGATCAGTGCCTGCTGAGGTGCGGGATCATGCCTGCTCAGCTGCCTGATAATCGCCAGCTGGGCCGCAGGATTCATGCCTGCTCAGCTGCCTGATAATCGCCAGCTGGGCCGCAGGATTCATGCCTGCTCAGCTGCCTGATAATCGCCAGCTGGGCCGCAGGATTCATGCCTGCTCAGCTGCCTGATACTCGCCAGCTGGGCCGCAGGATTCATGCCGGCTCAGCTGCCTGATAATCGCCAGCTGGGCCGCAGGATTCATGCCTGCTCAGCTGCCTGATAATCGCCAGCTGGGCCGCAGGATTCATGCCTGGTCAGCTGCCTGATAATCGCCAGCTGGGCCGCAGGATTCATGCCTGCTCAGCTGCCTGATAATCGCCAGCTGGGCCGCAGGATTCATGCCTGCTCAGCTGCCTGATAATCGCCAGCTGGGCCGCAGGATTCATGCCTGCTCAGCTGCCTGATAATCGACAGCTGGGCCGCAGGATTCATGCCTGCTCAGCTGCCTGATAATCGCCAGCTGGGCCGCAGGATTCATGCCTGCTCAGCTGCCTGATAATCGCCAGCTGGGCCGCAGGATTCATGCCTGCTCAGCTGCCTGATAATCGCCAGCTGGGCCGCAGGATTCATGCCTGCTCAGCTGCCTGATAACCGCCAGCTGGGCCGCAGGATTCATGCCTGCTCAGCTGCCTGATAATCGCCAGCTGGGCCGCAGGATTCATGCCTGCTCAGCTGCCTGATAATCGCCAGCTGGGCCGCAGGATTCATGCCTGCTCAGCTGCCTGATAATCGCCAGCTGGGCCGCAGGATTCATGCCTGCTCAGCTGCCTGATAATCGCCAGCTGGGCCGCAGGATTCATGCCTGCTCAGCTGCCTGATAATCGCCATCTGGGCCGCAGGATTCATGCCTGCTCAGCTGCCTGATAATCGCCAGCAGGGCCGCAGGATTCATGCCTGCTCAGCTGCCTGATAATCGCCAGCTGGGCCGCACTATTCATGCCTGCTCAGCTGCCTGATAATCGCCAGCTGGGCCGCAGGATTCATGCCTGCTCAGCTGCCTGATAATCGCCAGCTGGGCCGCAGGATTCATGCCTGCTCAGCTGCCTAATAATCGCCAGCTGGGCCGCAGGATTCATGCCTGCTCAGCTGCCTGATAATCGCCAGCTGGGCCGCAGGATTCATGCCTGCTCAGCTGCCTGATAATCGCCAGCTGGGCCGCAGGATTCATGCCTACTCAGCTGCCTGATAATCGCCAGCTGGGCCGCAGGATTCATGCCTGCTCAGCTGCCTGATAATCGCCAGCTGGGCCGCAGGATTCATGCCTGCTCAGCTGCCTGATAATCGCCAGCTGGGCCGCAGGATGCATGCCTGCTCAGCTGCCTGATAATCGCCAGCTGGGCCGCAGGATTCATGCCTGCTCAGCTGCCTGATAATCGCCAGCTGGGCCGCAGGATTCATGCCTGCTCAGCTGCTTGATTCTTGCCTGCTGAGGCACATGATCCATGCAGGAGAGCTACCTGATCAGCACATGAGCAGTCACATGATCAGCGCCTCTCAGTCACCTGATCACTGCATGACAGGCACGTGATCAGTGCCAGCTGAGGTGCGGGATCAGCGCCTGCTCAGCTGCCTGATAATCGCCAGCTGGGCCGCAGGATTCATGCCTGCTCAGCTGCCTGATAATCGCCAGCTGGGCCGCAGGATTCATGCCTGCTCAGCTGCCTGATAATCGCCAGCTGTGCCGCAGGATTCATGCCTGCTCAGCTGCTTGATTCTTGCCTGCTGAGGCACATGATCCGTGCAGGAGAGGTACCTGATCAGCACATGAGCAGTCACATGATCAGCGCCTCTCAGTCACCTGATCACTGCATGACAGGCACGTGATCAGTGCCTGCTGAGGTGGGATCAGCCTGCTCAGCTGCCTGATAATCGCCAGCTGGGCCGCAGGATTCATGCCTGCTCAGCTGCCTGATAATCGCCAGCTGGGCCGCAGGATTCATGCCTGCTCAGCTGCCTGATAACCGCCAGCTGGGCCGCAGGATTCATGCCTGCTCAGGTGCCTGATAACCGCCAGCTGGGCCGCAGGATTCATGCCTGCTCAGCTGCCTGATAACCGCCAGCTGGGCCGCAGGATTCATGCCTGCTCAGGTGCCTGATAATCGCCAGCTGGGCCGCAGGATTCATGCCTGCTCAGCTGCCTGATAATCGCCAGCAGGGCAGCAGGATTCATGCCTGCTCAGCTGCCTGATAATCGCCAGCTGGGCCGCAGGATTCATGCCTGCTCAGCTGCCTGATAATCGCCAGCTGGGCCGCAGGATTCATGCCTGCTCAGCTGCCTGATAATCGCCAGCTGGGCCGCAGGATTCATGCCTGCTCAGCTGCCTGATAATCGCCAGCTGGGCCGCAGGATTCATGCCTGCTCAGCTGCCTGATAATCGCCATCTGGGCCGCAGGATTCATGCCTGCTCAGCTGCCTCATAATCGCCAGCTGGGCCGCAGGATTCATGCCTGCTCAGCTGCCTGATAATCGCCATCTGGGCCGCAGGATTCATGCCTGCTCAGCTGCCTGATGACAGCTGGGCCGCAGGATTCATGCCTGCTCAGCTGCCTGATAATCGCCAGCTGGGCCGCAGGATTCATGCCTGCTCAGCTGCCTGATAACCGCCAGCTGGGCCGCAGGATTCATGCCTACTCAGCTGCCTGATAACCGCCAGCTGGGCCGCAGGATTCATGCCTGCTCAGCTGCCTGATAACGCCAGCTGGGCCGCAGGATTCATGCCTGCTCAGCTGCCTGATAATCGCCAGCTGGGCCGCAGGATTCATGCCTGCTCAGCTGCCTGATAATCGCCAGCTGGGCCGCAGGATTCATGCCTGCTCAGCTGCCTGATAATCGCCAGCTGGGCCGCAGGATTCATGCCTGCTCCGCTGCCTGATAATCGCCAGCTGGGCCGCAGGATTCATGCCTGCTCAGCTGCCTGATAATCGCCAGCTGGGCCGCAGGATTCATGCCTGCTCAGCTGCGTGATTCTAGCCTGCTGAGGCACATGATCCGTGCAGGAGAGCTACCTGATCAGCACATGAGCAGTCACATGATCAGCGCCTCAGTCACCTGATCACTGCATGACAGGCACGTGATCAGTGCCTGCTGAGGTGCGGGATCAGCGCCTGCTCAGCTGCCTGATAATCGCCAGCTGGGCCGCAGGATTCATGCCTGCTCAGCTGCCTGATAATCGCCAGCTGGGCCGCAGGATTCATGCCAGCTCAGCTGCCTGATAATCGCCAGCTGGGCCGCAGGATTCATGCCTGCTCAGCTGCCTGATAATCGCCAGCTGGGCCGCAGGATTCATGCCTGCTCAGCTGCTTTATTCTTGCCTGCTGAGGCACATGATCCGTGCAGGAGAGCTACCTGATCAGCACATGAGCAGTCACATGATCAGCGCCTCTCAGTCACCTGATCACTGCATGACAGGCACGTGATCAGTGCCTGCTGAGGTGCGGGATCAGCGCCTGCTCAGCTGCCTGATAATCGCCAGCTGGGCCGCAGGATTCATGCCTGCTCAGCTGCCTGATAATCGCCAGCTGGGCCGCAGGATTCATGCCTGCTCAGCTGCCTGATAATCGCCAGCTGGGCCGCAGGATTCATGCCTGCTCAGCTGCCTGATAACCGCCAGCTGGGCCGCAGGATTCATGCCTGCTCAGCTGCCTGATAATCGCCAGCTGGGCCGCAGGATTCATGCCTGCTCAGCTGCCTGATAATCGCCAGCTGGGCCGCAGGATTCATGCCTGCTCCGCTGCCTGATAATCGCCAGCTGGGCCGCAGGATTCATGCCTGCTCAGCTGCCTGATAATCGCCAGCTGGGCCGCAGGATTCATGCCTGCTCAGCTGCCTGATAATCGCCAGCAGGGCCGCAGGATTCATGCCTGCTCAGCTGCCTGATAATCGCCAGCTGGGCCGCAGGATTCATGCCTGCTCAGCTGCCTGATAATCGCCAGCTGGGCCGCAGGATTCATGCCTGCTCAGCTGCTTGATTCTTGCCTGCTGAGGCACATGATCCGTGCAGGAGAGCTACCTGATCAGCACATGAGCAGTCACATGATCAGGCCTCTCAGTCACCTGATCACTGCATGACAGGCACGTGATCAGTGCCTGCTGAGGTGCGAGATCAGCACCTGCTCAGCTGCCTGATAATCGCCAGCTGGGCCGCAGGATTCATGCCTGCTCAGCTGCCTGATAATCGCCAGCTGGGCCGCAGGATTCATGCCTGCTCAGCTGCCTGATAATCGCCAGCTGGGCCGCAGGATTCATGCCTGCTCAGCTGCCTGATAACCGCCAGCTGGGCCGCAGGATTCATGCCTGCTCAGCTGCCTGATAATCGCCAGCTGGGCCGCAGGATTCATGCCTGCTCAGCTGCCTGATAATCGCCAGCTGGGCCGCAGGATTCATGCCTGCTCAGCTGCCTGATTCTGCCTGCTGAGGCATGATCCGTGCAGGAGAGCTGCCTGATCAGCACATGAGCAGTCACATGATCAGGCCTCTCAGTCACCTGATCACTGCATGACAGCACGTGATCAGTGCCTGCTGAGGATCATGCCTGCTCAGCTGCCTGATAATCGCCAGCTGGGCCGCAGGATTCATGCCTGCTCAGCTGCCTGATAATCGCCAGCTGGGCCGCAGGATTCATGCCTGCTCAGCTGCCTGATAATCGCCAGCTGGGCCGCAGGATTCATGCCTGCTCAGCTGCCTGATAATCGCCAGCTGGGCCGCAGGATTCATGCCTGCTCAGCTGCCTGATAATCGCCAGCTGGGCCGCAGGATTCATGCCTGCTCAGCTGCCTGATAATCGCCAGCTGGGCCGCAGGATTCATGCCTGCTCAGCTGCTTGATTCTTGCCTGCTGAGGCACATGATCCGTGCAGGAGAGCTACCTGATCAGCACATGAGCAGTCACATGATCAGCGCCTCTCAGTCACCTGATCACTGCATGACAGGCACGTGATCAGTGCCTGCTGAGGTGCGGGATCAGCGCCTGCTCAGCTGCCTGATAATCGCCAGCTGGGCCGCAGGATTCATGCCTGCTCAGCTGCCTGATAATCGCCAGCTGGGCCGCAGGATTCATGCCTGCTCAGCTGCCTGATAATCGCCAGCTGGGCCGCAGGATTCATGCCTGCTCAGCTGCTTGATTCTTGCCTGCTGGGCACATGATCCGTGCAGGAGAGGTACCTGATCAGCACATGAGCAGTCACATGATCATCGCCTCTCAGTCACCTGATCACTGCATGACAGGCACGTGATCAGCCTGCTGCCGCAGGATCATGCCTGCTCAGCTGCCTGATAATCGCCAGCTGGGCCGCAGGATTCATGCCTGCTCAGCTGCCTGATAATCGCCAGCTGGGCCGCAGGATTCATGCCTGCTCAGCTGCCTGATAATCGCCAGCTGGGCCGCAGGATTCATGCCTGCTCAGGTGCCTGATAACCGCCAGCTGGGCCGCAGGATTCATGCCTGCTCAGCTGCCTGATAATCGCCAGCTGGGCCGCAGGATTCATGCCTGCTCAGGTGCCTGATAACCGCCAGCTGGGCCGCAGGATTCATGCCTGCTCAGCTGCCTGATAATCGCCAGCAGGGCAGCAGGATTCATGCCTGCTCAGCTGCCTGATAATCGCCAGCTGGGCCGCAGGATTCATGCCTGCTCAGCTGCCTGATAATCGCCAGCTGGGCCGCAGGATTCATGCCTGCTCAGCTGCCTGATAACCGCCAGCTGGGCCGCAGGATTCATGCCTGCTCAGCTGCCTGATAATCGCCAGCTGGGCCGCAGGATTCATGCCTGCTCAGCTGCCTGATAATCGCCATCTGGGCCGCAGGATTCATGCCTGCTCAGCTGCCTCATAATCGCCAGCTGGGCCGCAGGATTCATGCCTGCTCAGCTGCCTGATAATCGCCATCTGGGCCGCAGGATTCATGCCTGCTCAGCTGCCTGATAATCGCCAGCTGGGCCGCAGGATTCATGCCTGCTCAGCTGCCTGATAATCGCCAGCTGGGCCGCAGGATTCATGCCTGCTCAGCTGCCTGATAACCGCCAGCTGGGCCGCAGGATTCATGCCTGCTCAGCTGCCTGATAACGCCAGCTGGGCCGCAGGATTCATGCCTGCTCAGCTGCCTGATAACCGCCAGCTGGGCCGCAGGATTCATGCCTGCTCAGCTGCCTGATAATCGCCAGCTGGGCCGCAGGATTCATGCCTGCTCAGCTGCCTGATAATCGCCAGCTGGGCCGCAGGATTCATGCCTGCTCAGCTGCCTGATAATCGCCAGCTGGGCCGCAGGATTCATGCCTGCTCAGCTGCCTGATAATCGCCAGCTGGGCCGCAGGATTCATGCCTGCTCAGCTGCCTGATAATCGCCAGCTGGGCCGCAGGATTCATGCCTGCTCAGCTGCCTGATAATCGCCAGCTGGGCCAGGATTCATGCCTGCTCAGCTGCCTGATAATCGCCAGCTGGGCCGCAGGATTCATGCCTGCTCAGCTGCCTGATAATCGCCAGCTGGGCCGCAGGATTCATGCCTGCTCAGCTGCCTGATAATCGCCAGCTGGGCCGCAGGATTCATGCCTGCTCAGCTGCCTGATAATCGCCAGCTGGGCCGCAGGATTCATGCCTGCTCAGCTGCCTGGATAACGCCAGCTGGGCCGCAGGATTCATGCCTGCTCAGCTGCCTGATAATCGCCAGCTGGGCCGCAGGATTCATGCCTGCTCAGCTGCCTGATAATCGCCAGCTGGGCCGCAGGATTCATGCCTGCTCAGCTGCCTGATAACCGCCAGCTGGGCCGCAGGATTCATGCCTGCTCAGCTGCCTGATAATCGCCAGCTGGGCCGCAGGATTCATGCCTACTCAGCTGCCTGATAATCGCCAGCTGGGCCGCAGGATTCATGCCTGCTCAGCTGCCTGATAATCGCCAGCTGGGCCGCAGGATTCATGCCTGCTCAGCTGCCTGATAATCGCCAGCTGGGCCGCAGGATGCATGCCTGCTCAGCTGCCTGATAATCGCCAGCTGGGCCGCAGGATTCATGCCTGCTCAGCTGCCTGATAATCGCCAGCTGGGCCGCAGGATTCATGCCTGCTCAGCTGCTTGATTCTTGCCTGCTGAGGCACATGATCCGTGCAGGAGAGCTACCTGATCAGCACATGAGCAGTCACATGATCAGCGCCTCTCAGTCACCTGATCACTGCATGACAGGCACGTGATCAGTGCCTGCTGAGGTGCGGGATCAGCACCTGCTCAGCTGCCTGATAATCGCCAGCTGGGCCGCAGGATTCATGCCTGTTCAGCTGCCTGATAATCGCCAGCTGGGCCGCAGGATTCAAGCCTGCTCAGCTGCCTGATAATCGCCAGCTGGGCCGCAGGATTCATGCCTGCTCAGCTGCTTGATTCTTGCCTGCTGAGCACACATGGAGTCCGCAAGGACATCTCAGTCACCTGACCTCATGCAGGCACGTGATCAGTGCCTGCTGAGGTGCGGATCAGCGCCTGCTCAGCTGCTGATAATCCCCACCTGGGCCGCAGGATTCATGCCTGCTCAGCTGCCTGATAATCGCCAGCTGGGCCGCAGGATTCATGCCTGCTCAGCTGCCTGATAACCGCCAGCTGGGCCGCAGGATTCATGCCTGCTCAGCTGCCTGATAACCGCCAGCTGGGCCGCAGGATTCATGCCTGTTCAGCTGCCTGATAATCGCCAGCTGGGTCGCAGGATTCATGCCTGCTCAGCTGCCTGATAATCGCCAGCTGGGCCGCAGGATTCATGCCTGCTCAGCTGCCTGATAATCGCCAGCTGGGCCGCAGGATTCATGCCTGCTCAGCTGCCTGATAATCGCCAGCTGGGCCGCAGGATTCATGCCTGCTCAGCTGCCTGATAATCGCCAGCAGGGCCGCAGGATTCATGCCTGCTCAGCTGCCTGATAACCGCCAGCTGGGCCGCAGGATTCATGCCTGCTCAGCTGCCTGATAACCGCCAGCTGGGCCGCAGGATTCATGCCTGCTCAGCTGCCTGATAATCGCCAGCTGGGCCGCAGGATTCATGCCTGCTCAGCTGCCTGATAACCGCCAGCTGGGCCGCAGGATTCATGCCTGCTCAGCTGCCTGATAATCGCCATCTGGGCCGCAGGATTCATGCCTGCTCAGCTGCCTGATAATCGCCAGCTGGGCCGCAGGATTCATGCCTGCTCAGCTGCCTGATAATCGCCATCTGGGCCGCAGGATTCATGCCTGCTCAGCTGCCTGATAATCGCCAGCTGGGCCGCAGGATTCATGCCTGCTCAGCTGCCTGATAATCGCCAGGCCGCAGGATTCATGCCTGCTCAGCTGCCTGAGAACCGCCAGCTGGGCCGCAGGATTCATGCCTGCTCCGCTGCCTGATAATCGCCAGCTGGGCCGCAGGATTCATACCTGCTCAGCTGCCTGATAATCGCCAGCTGGGCCGCAGGATTCATGCCTGCTCAGCTGCTTGATTCTTGCCAGCTGAGGCACATGATCCGTGCAGGAGAGCTACCTGATCAGCACATGAGCAGTCACATGATCAGTGCCTCTCAGTCACCTGATCACTGCATGACAGGCACGTGATCAGTGCCTGCTGAGGTGCGGGATCAGCACCTGCTCAGCTGCCTGATAATCGCCAGCTGGGCCGCAGGATTCATGCCTGCTCAGCTGCCTGATAATCGACAGCTGGGCCGCAGGATTCATGCCTGCTCAGCTGCCTGATAATCGCCAGCTGGGCCGCAGGATTCATGCCTGCTCAGCTGCCTGATAATCGCCAGCTGGGCCGCAGGATTCATGCCTGCTCAGCTGCTGATTCTTGCCTGCTGAGGCACATGATCCATGCAGGAGAGCTACCTGATCAGCACATGAGCAGTCACATGATCAGCGCCTCTCAGTCACCTGATCACTGCATGACAGGCACGTGATCAGTGCCTGCTGAGTGCGGGATCAGCGCCTGCTCAGCTGCCTGATAATCGCCAGCTGGGCCGCAGGATTCATGCCTGCTCAGCTGCCGGATAACCGCCAGCTGGGCCGCAGGATTCATGCCTGCTCAGCTGCCTGATAACCGCCAGCTGGGCCGCAGGACTCATGCCTGCTCAGCTGCCTGATAACCGCCAGCTGGGCCGCAGGATTCATGCCTGCTCAGCTGCCTGATAATCGCCAGCTGGGCCGCAGGATTCATGCCTGCTCAGCTGCCTGATAACCGCCAGCTGGGCCGCAGGATTCATGCCTGCTCAGCTGCCTGATAATCGCCAGCTGGGCCGCAGGATTCATGCCTGCTCAGCTGCTTGATTCTGCCAGCTGAGGCACATGATCCGTGCAGGAGAGCTACCTGATCAGCACATGAGCAGTCACATGATCAGCGCCTCTCAGTCACCTGATCACTGCATGACAGGCACGTGATCAGTGCCTGCGAGGTGCGGGATCAGCACCTGCTCAGCTGCCTGATAATCGCCAGCGGGGCCGCAGGATTCATGCCTGCTCAGCTGCCTGATAATCGCCAGCTGGGCCGCAGGATTCATGCCTGCTCAGCTGCCTGATAACCCCTGCTGGGCCGCAGGATTCATGCCTGCTCAGCTGCCTGATAATCGCCAGCTGGGCCGAAGGATTCATGCCTGCTCAGCTGCTTGATTCTTGCCTGCTGAGGCACATGATCCGTGCAGGAGAGCTACCTGATCAGCACATGAGCAGTCACATGATCAGCGCCTCTCAGTCACCTGATCACTGCATGACAGGCACGTGATCAGTGCCTGCTGAGGTGCGGGATCAGCACCTGCTCAGCTGCCTGATAATCGCCAGCTGGGCCGCAGGATTCATGCCTGCTCAGCTGCCGGATAATCGCCAGCTGGGCCGCAGGATTCATGCCTGCTCAGCTGCCTGATAACCGCCAGCTGGGCCGCAGGATTCATGCCTGCTCAGCTGCCTGATAACCGCTAGCTGGGCCGCAGGATTCATGCTGCTCAGCTGCCTGATAACGCCAGCTGGGCCGCAGGACTCATGCCTGCTCAGCTGCCAGATAACCGCCAGCTGGGCCGCAGGATTCATGCCTGCTCAGCTGCCTGATAATCGCCAGCTGGGCCACAGGATTCATGCCTGCTCAGCTGCCTGATAATCGCCAGCTGGGCCGCAGGATTCATGCCTGCTCAGCTGCCTGATAATCGCCAGCTGGGCCGCAGGATTCATGCCTGCTCAGCTGCCTGATAATCGCCAGCTGGGCCGCAGGATTCATGCCTGCTCAGCTGCCTGATAATCGCCAGCTGGGCCGCAGGATTCATGCCTGCTCAGCTGCTTGATTCTTGCCTGCTGAGGCATGATCCGCAGGAGAGCTACCTGATCAACACAGAGCAGTCACATGATCAGCGCCTCAGTCACCTGATCACTGCATGACAGGCACGTGATCAGTGCCTGCTGAGGTGCAGGATCATGCCTGCTCAGCTGCCTGATAATCGCCAGCTGGGCCGCAGGATTCATGCCTGCTCAGCTGCCTGATAATCGCCAGCTGGGCCGCAGGATTCATGCCTGCTCAGCTGCCTGATAATCGCCAGCTGGGCCGCAGGATTCATGCCTGCTCAGCTGCTGATTCTTGCCTGCTGAGGCACATGATCCGTGCAGGAGAGCTACCTGATCAGCACATGAGCAGTCACATGATCAGCGCCTCTCAGTCACCTGATCACTGCATGACAGGCACGTGATCAGTGCCTGCTGAGGTGCGGGATCAGCGCCTGCTCAGCTGCCTGATAATCGCCAGCTGGGCCGCAGGATTCATGCCTGCTCAGCTGCCTGATAATCGCCAGCTGGGCCGCAGGATTCATGCCTGCTCAGCTGCCTGATAACGCCAGCCGGGCCGCAGGATTCATGCCTGCTCAGCTGCCTGATAATCGCCAGCTGGGCCGCAGGATTCATGCCTGCTCAGCTGCCTGATAACCGCCAGCTGGGCCGCAGGATTCATGCCTGCTCAGCTGCCTGATAACGCCAGCTGGGCCGCAGGATTCATGCCTGCTCAGCTGCCTGATAACGCCAGCTGGGCCGCAGGATTCATGCCTGCTCAGCTGCCTGATAATCGCCAGCTGGGCCGCAGGATTCATGCCTGCTCAGCTGCCTGATAATCGCCAGCTGGGCCGCAGGATTCATGCCTGCTCAGCTGCCTGATAATCGCCAGCTGGGCCGCAGGATTCATGCCTGCTCAGCTGCCTGATAATCGCCAGCTGGGCCGCAGGATTCATGCCTGCTCAGCTGCTTGATTCTTGCCTGCTGAGGCACATGATCCGTGCAGAGAGCTACCTGATCAGCACATGAGCAGTCACATGATCAGCGCCTCTCAGTCACCTGATCACTGCATCAGGCACGGATCAGTGCCTGCTGAGGTGCGGATCATGCCTGCTCAGCTGCCTGATAATCGCCAGCGGGGCCGCAGGATTCATGCCTGCTCAGCTGCCTGATAATCGCCAGCTGGGCCGCAGGATTCATGCCTGCTCAGCTGCCTGATAATCGCCAGCTGGGCCGCAGGATTCATGCCTGCTCAGCTGCCTGATAATCGCCAGCTGGGCCGCAGGATTCATGCCTGCTCAGCTGCTTGATTCTTGCCTGCTGAGGCACATGATCCGTGCAGGAGAGCTACCTGATCAACACATGAGCAGTCACATGATCAGCGCCTCTCAGTCACCTGATCACTGCATGACAGGCACGTGATCAGTGCCTGCTGAGGTGCGGGATCAGCACCTGCTCAGCTGCCTGATAATCGCCAGCTGGGCCGCAGGATTCATGCCTGCTCAGCTACCGGATAATCGCCAGCTGGGCCGCAGGATTCATGCCTGCTCAGCTGCCTGATAACCGCCAGCTGGGCCGCAGGATTCATGCCTGCTCAGCTGCCTGATAACCGCCAGCTGGGCCGCAGGATTCATGCCTGCTCAGCTGCCTGATAACCGCCAGCTGGGCCGCAGGATTCATGCCTGCTCAGCTGCCTGATAATCGCCAGCTGGGCCGCAGGATTCATGCCTGCTCAGCTGCCTGATAATCGCCAGCTGGGCCGCAGGATTCATGCCTGCTCAGCTGCTTGATTCTTGCCAGCTGAGGCACATGATCCGTGCAGGAGAGCTACCTGATCAGCACATGAGCAGTCACATGATCAGCGCCTCTCAGTCACCTGATCACTGCATGACAGGCACGTGATCAGTGCCTGCTGAGGTGCGGATCAGCACCTGCTCAGCTGCCTGATAATCGCCAGCGGGGCCGCAGGATTCATGCCTGCTCAGCTGCCTGATAATCGCCAGCTGGGCCGCAGGATTCATGCCTGCTCAGCTGCCTGATAATCGCCAGCTGGGCCGCAGGATTCATGCCTGCTCAGCTGCCTGATAATCGCCAGCTGGGCCGCAGGATTCATGCCTGCTCAGCTGCTTGATCTTGCCTGCTGAGGCACATGATCCGTGCCGGAGAGCTACCTGATCAGCACATGAGCAGTCACATGATCAGCGCCCTCAGTCACCTGATCACCGATGACAGGTACGTGATCAGCGCCTGCTGGGCGCGGGATTCATGCCTGCTCAGCTGCCTGATAATCGCCAGCTGGGCCGCAGGATTCATGCCTGCTCAGCTGCCGGATAATCGCCAGCTGGGCCGCAGGATTCATGCCTGCTCAGCTGCCTGATAACGCCAGCTGGGCCGCAGGATTCATGCCTGCTCAGCTGCCTGATAACGCCAGCTGGGCCGCAGGATTCATGCCTGCTCAGCTGCCTGATAACCGCCAGCTGGGCCGCAGGATTCATGCCTGCTCAGCTGCCTGATAACCGCCAGCCGGGCCGCAGGATTCATGCCTGCTCAGCTGCCTGATAATCGCCAGCTGGGCCGCAGGACTCATGCCTGCTCAGCTGCCTGATAATCGCCAGCTGGGCCGCAGGATTCATGCCTGCTCAGCTGCCTGATAATCGCCAGCTGGGCCGCAGGATTCATGCCTGCTCAGCTGCCTGATAATCGCCAGCTGGGCCGCAGGATTCATGCCTGCTCAGCTGCCTGATAATCGCCAGCTGGGCCGCAGGATCATGCCTGCTCAGCTGCCTGATTCTTGCCTGCTGAGGCACATGATCCGTGCAGGAGAGCTACCTGATCAACACATGAGCAGTCACATGATCAGCGCCTCTCAGTCACCTGATCACTGCATGACAGGCACGTGATCAGTGCCTGCTGAGGTGCGGGATCAGCACCTGCTCAGCTGCCTGATAATCGCCAGCTGGGCCGCAGGATTCATGCCTGCTCAGCTGCCTGATAATCGCCAGCTGGGCCGCAGGATTCATGCCTGCTCAGCTGCCTGATAATCGCCAGCTGGGCCGCAGGATTCATGCCTGCTCAGCTGCCTGATTCTTGCCAGCTGCTGAGGCGCAGGATCCGCTGCAGAGCTGCCTGATCAGCATGGCGAGCAGTCACATGATCAGCGCCTCTCAGTGCCTGATCACTGCCGACAGGCACGTGATCAGCGCCAGCTGAGGCGCTGGATCAGCTCCTGCTCAGCTGCCTGATAATCGCCAGCTGGGCCGCAGGATTCATGCCTGCTCAGCTGCCTGATAATCGCCAGCTGGGCCGCAGGATTCATGCCTGCTCAGCTGCCTGATAACGCCAGCTGGGCCGCAGGATTCATGCCTGCTCAGCTGCCTGATAATCGCCAGCTGGGCCGCAGGATTCATGCCTGCTCAGCTGCCTGATAATCGCCAGCTGGGCCGCAGGATTCATGCCTGCTCAGCTGCCTGATAATCGCCAGCTGGGCCGCAGGATTCATGCCTGCTCAGCTGCTTGATTCTTGCCTGCTGAGGCACATGATCCGCAGGAGAGCTACCTGATCAACACATGAGCAGTCACATGATCAGCGCCTCAGTCACCTGATCACTGCATGACAGGCACGTGATCAGTGCCAGCTGAGGTGCGGGATCAGCACCTGCTCAGCTGCCTGATAATCGCCAGCTGGGCCGCAGGATTCATGCCTGCTCAGCTGCCTGATAATCGCCAGCTGGGCCGCAGGATTCATGCCTGCTCAGCTGCCTGATAATCGCCAGCTGGGCCGCAGGATTCATGCCTGCTCAGCTGCCTGATAATCGCCAGCTGGGCCGCAGGATTCATGCCTGCTCAGCTGCTTGATTCTTGCCTGCTGAGGCACATGATCCGTGCAGGAGAGCTACCTGATCAGCACATGAGCAGTCACATGATCAGCGCCTCTCAGTCACCTGATCACTGCATGACAGGCACGTGATCAGTTCCTGCTGAGGTGCGGGATCAGCACCTGCTCAGCTGCCTGATAATCGCCAGCTGGGCCGCAGGATTCATGCCTGCTCAGCTGCCTGATAACCGCCAGCTGGGCCGCAGGATTCATGCCTGCTCAGCTGCCTGATAACCGCCAGCTGGGCCGCAGGATTCATGCCTGCTCAGCTGCCTGATAATCGCCAGCTGGGCCGCAGGATTCATGCCTGCTCAGCTGCCTGATAATCGCCAGCTGGGCCGCAGGATTCATGCCTGCTCAGCTGCCTGATAATCGCCAGCTGGGCCGCAGGATTCATGCCTGCTCAGCTGCCTGATAATCGCCAGCTGGGCCGCAGGATTCATGCCTGCTCAGCTGCCTGATAATCGCCAGCTGGGCCGCAGGATTCATGCCTGCTCAGCTGCCTGATAATCGCCAGCTGGGCCGCAGGATTCATGCCTGCTCAGCTGCCTGATAATCGCCAGCTGGGCCGCAGGATTCATGCCTGCTCAGCTGCCTGATAACCGCCAGCTGGGCCGCAGGATTCATGCCTGCTCAGCTGCCTGATAATCGCCAGCTGGGCCGCAGGATTCATGCCTGCTCAGCTGCCTGATAATCGCCAGCTGGGCCGCAGGATTCATGCCTGCTCAGCTGCCTGATAATCGCCAGCTGGGCCGCAGGATTCATGCCTGCTCAGCTGCCTGATAATCGCCAGCTGGGCCGCAGGATTCATGCCTGCTCAGCTGCCTGATAACCGCCAGCTGGGCCGCAGGATTCATGCCTGCTCAGCTGCCTGATAATCGCCAGCTGGGCCGCAGGATTCATGCCTGCTCAGCTGCCTGATAACCGCCAGCTGGGCCGCAGGATTCATGCCTGCTCAGCTGCCTGATAATCGCCAGCTGGGCCGCAGGATTCATGCCTGCTCAGCTGCCTGATAACCGCCAGCTGGGCCGCAGGATTCATGCCTGCTCAGCTGCCTGATAATCGCCAGCTGGGCCGCAGGATTCATGCCTGCTCAGCTGCCTGATAATCGCCAGCTGGGCCGCAGGATTCATGCCTGCTCAGCTGCCTGATAATCGCCAGCTGGGCCGCAGGATTCATGCCTGCTCAGCTGCCTGATAATCGCCAGCTGGGCCGCAGGATTCATGCCTGCTCAGCTGCCTGATAATCGCCAGCTGGGCCGCAGGATTCATGCCTGCTCAGCTGCCTGATAATCGCCAGCTGGGCCGCAGGATTCATGCCTGCTCAGCTGCTTGATTCTGGCTGCTGAGGCACATGATCCGTGCAGGAGAGCTACCTGATCAGCACATGAGCAGTCACATGATCAGCGCCTCTCAGTCACCTGATCACTGCATGACAGGCACGTGATCAGTGCCTGCTGAGGTGCGGATCAGCACCTGCTCAGCTGCCTGATAATCGCCAGCTGGGCCGCAGGATTCATGCCTGCTCAGCTGCCTGATAATCGCCAGCTGGGCCGCAGGATTCATGCCTGCTCAGCTGCCTGATAATCGCCAGCTGGGCCGCAGGATTCATGCCTGCTCAGCTGCCTGATAATCGCCAGCTGGGCCGCAGGATTCATGCCTGCTCAGCTGCCTGATACTCGCCTGAGGCGCAGGATCCTCCTGCGCAGAGCCACCTGATCAGCACATGAGCAGCACATGATCACGCCTCAGTCACCTGATCACTGCATGACAGGCACGTGATCAGTGCCTGCTGGTGCGGGATCAGCACCTGCTCAGCTGCCTGATAATCGCCAGGTGGGCCGCAGGATTCATGCCTGCTCAGCTGCCTGATAATCGCCAGCTGGGCCGCAGGATTCATGCCTGCTCAGCTGCCTGATAACCGCCAGCTGGGCCGCAGGATTCATGCCTGCTCAGCTGCCTGATAATCGCCAGCTGGGCCGCAGGATTCATGCCTGCTCAGCTGCCTGATAATCGCCAGCTGGGCCGCAGGATTCATGCCTGCTCAGCTGCCTGATAATCGCCAGCTGGGCCGCAGGATTCATGCCTGCTCAGCTGCCTGATAATCGCCAGCTGGGCCGCAGGATTCATGCCTGCTCAGCTGCCTGATAATCGCCAGCTGGGCCGCAGGATTCATGCCTGCTCAGCTGCCTGATAATCGCCAGCTGGGCCGCAGGATTCATGCCTGCTCAGCTGCCTGATAATCGCCAGCTGGGCCGCAGGATTCATGCCTGCTCAGCTGCCTGATAATCGCCAGCTGGGCCGCAGATTCATGCCTGCTCAGCTGCCTGATTCTTGCCAGCTGAGGCACATGATCCGTGCAGGAGAGCTACCTGATCAGCACATGAGCAGTCACATGATCAGCGCCTCTCAGTCACCTGATCACTGCATGACAGGCACGTGATCAGTGCCTGAGGTGCGGGATCAGCGCCTGCTCAGCTGCCTGATAATCGCCAGCTGGGCCGCAGGATTCATGCCTGCTCAGCTGCCTGATAATCGCCAGCTGGGCCGCAGGATTCATGCCTGCTCAGCTGCCTGATAATCGCCAGCTGGGCCGCAGGATTCATGCCTGCTCAGCTGCTTGATTCTTGCCTGCTGAGGCACATGATCCGTGCAGGAGAGCTACCTGATCAGCACATGAGCAGTCACATGATCAGCGCCTCTCAGTCACCTGATCACTGCATGACAGGCACGTGATCAGTGCCTGCTGAGGTGCGAACGACGCCTGCTCAGCTGCCTGATAATCGCCAGCTGGGCCGCAGGATTCATGCCTGCTCAGCTGCCTGATAATCGCCAGCTGGGCCGCAGGATTCATGCCTGCTCAGCTGCCTGATAATCGCCAGCTGGGCCGCAGGATTCATGCCTGCTCAGCTGCCTGATAATCGCCAGCTGGGCCGCAGGATTCATGCCTGCTCAGCTGCCTGATAACCGCCAGCTGGGCCGCAGGATTCATGCCTGCTCAGCTGCCTGATAATCGCCAGCTGGGCCGCAGGATTCATGCCTGCTCAGCTGCCTGATACTCGCTCATGGGCGCAGGATTCATGCAGGTCAGCTGCCTGATAACCGAGCAGCCTAGGATCGCGCCTCCGCCACCTGATCATGCCTGACAGGCACGTGATCAGCGCCAGCTGAGGCCGCAGGATTCATGCCTGCTCAGCTGCCTGATAATCGCCAGCTGGGCCGCAGGATTCATGCCTGCTCAGCTGCCTGATAATCGCCAGCTGGGCCGCAGGATTCATGCCTGCTCAGCTGCCTGATAATCGCCAGCTGGGCCGCAGGATTCATGCCTGCTCAGCTGCCTGATAATCGCCAGCTGGGCCGCAGGATTCATGCCTGCTCAGCTGCCTGATAATCGCCAGCTGGGCCGCAGGATTCATGCCTGCTCAGCTGCTTGATTCTTGCCTGCTGAGGCACATGATCCGTGCAGGAGAGCTACCTGATCAGCACATGAGCAGTCACATGATCAGCGCCTCTCAGTCACCTGATCACTGCATGACAGGCACGTGATCAGTGCCTGCTGAGGTGCGGGATCAGCGCCTGCTCAGCTGCCTGATAATCGCCAGCTGGGCCGCAGGATTCATGCCTGCTCAGCTGCCTGATAATCGCCAGCTGGGCCGCAGGATTCATGCCTGCTCAGCTGCCTGATAACCGCCAGCTGGGCCGCAGGATTCATGCCTGCTCAGCTGCCTGATAACCGCCAGCTGGGCCGCAGGATTCATGCCTGCTCAGCTGCCTGATAATCGCCAGCTGGGCCGCAGGATTCATGCCTGCTCAGCTGCCTGATAATCGCCAGCTGGGCCGCAGGATTCATGCCTGCTCAGCTGCCTGATAACCGCCAGCTGGGCCGCAGGATTCATGCCTGCTCAGCTGCCTGATAATCGCCAGCTGGGCCGCAGGATTCATGCCTGCTCAGCTGCCTGATAATCGCCAGCTGGGCCGCAGGATTCATGCCTGCTCAGCTGCCTGATAATCGCCAGCTGGGCCGCAGGATTCATGCCTGCTCAGCTGCCTGATAATCGCCAGCTGGGCCGCAGGATTCATGCCTGCTCAGCTGCCTGATAATCGCCAGCTGGGCCGCAGGATTCATGCCTGCTCAGCTGCCTGATAATCGCCAGCTGGGCCGCAGGATTCATGCCTGCTCAGCTGCCTGATAATCGCCAGCTGGGCCGCAGGATTCATGCCTGCTCAGCTGCCTGATAATCGCCAGCTGGGCCGCAGGATTCATGCCTGCTCAGCTGCCTGATAATCGCCAGCTGGGCCGCAGGATTCATGCCTGCTCAGCTGCCTGATAATCGCCAGCTGGGCCGCAGGATTCATGCCTGCTCAGCTGCCTGATAATCGCCAGCTGGGCCGCAGGATTCATGCCTGCTCAGCTGCCTGATAATCGCCAGCTGGGCCGCAGGATTCATGCCTGCTCAGCTGCCTGATAATCGCCAGCTGGGCCGCAGGATTCATGCCTGCTCAGCTGCTTGATTCTTGCCTGCTGAGGCACATGATCCGTGCAGGAGAGCTACCTGATCAGCACATGAGCAGTCACATGATCAGCGCCTCTCAGTCACCTGATCACTGCATGACAGGCACGTGATCAGTGCCTGCTGAGGTGCGGGATCAGCCCTGCTCAGCTGCCTGATAATCGCCAGCTGGGCCGCAGGATTCATGCCTGCTCAGCTGCCTGATAATCGCCAGCTGGGCCGCAGGATTCATGCCTGCTCAGCTGCCTGATAATCGCCAGCTGGGCCGCAGGATTCATGCCTGCTCAGCTGCTTGATAACCGCCAGCTGAGGCGCAGGATCCGTGCCGGAAGCTACCTGATCAGCACATGAGCAGTCACATGATCAGCGCCTCTCAGTCACCTGCTCACTGCATGACAGGCACGTGATCAGTGCCTGCCTGGGTGCGGGATCAGCGCCTGCTCAGCTGCCTGATAATCGCCAGCTGGGCCGCAGGATTCATGCCTGCTCAGCTGCCTGATAATCGCCAGCTGGGCCGCAGGATTCATGCCTGCTCAGCTGCCTGATAATCGCCAGCTGGGCCGCAGGATTCATGCCTGCTCAGCTGCCTGATAACCGCCAGCTGGGCCGCAGGATTCATGCCTGCTCAGCTGCCTGATAATCGCCAGCTGGGCCGCAGGATTCATGCCTGCTCAGCTGCCTGATAACCGCCAGCTGGGCCGCAGGATTCATGCCTGCTCAGCTGCCTGATAATCGCCAGCTGGGCCGCAGGATTCATGCCTGCTCAGCTGCCTGATAATCGCCAGCTGGGCCGCAGGATTCATGCCTGCTCAGCTGCCTGATAACCGCCAGCTGGGCCGCAGGATTCATGCCTGCTCAGCTGCCTGATAATCGCCAGCTGGGCCGCAGGATTCATGCCTGCTCAGCTGCCTGATAATCGCCAGCTGGGCCGCAGGATTCATGCCTGCTCAGCTGCCTGATAATCGCCAGCTGGGCCGCAGGATTCATGCCTGCTCAGCTGCCTGATAATCGCCAGCTGGGCCGCAGGATTCATGCCTGCTCAGCTGCCTGATAATCGCCAGCTGGGCCGCAGGATTCATGCCTGCTCAGCTGCCTGATAATCGCCAGCTGGGCCGCAGGATTCATGCCTGCTCAGCTGCCTGATAATCGCCAGCTGGGCCGCAGGATTCATGCCTGCTCAGCTGCCTGATAATCGCCAGCTGGGCCGCAGGATTCATGCCTGCTCAGCTGCCTGATAATCGCCAGCTGGGCCGCAGGATTCATGCCTGCTCAGCTGCCTGATAATCGCCAGCTGGGCCGCAGGATTCATGCCTGCTCAGCTGCCTGATAATCGCCAGCTGGGCCGCAGGATTCATGCCTGCTCAGCTGCCTGATAATCGCCAGCTGGGCCGCAGGATTCATGCCTGCTCAGCTGCCTGATAATCGCCAGCTGGGCCGCAGGATTCATGCCTGCTCAGCTGCCTGATAATCGCCAGCTGGGCCGCAGGATTCATGCCTGCTCAGCTGCCTGATAATCGCCAGCTGGGCCGCAGGATTCATGCCTGCTCAGCTGCCTGATAACCGCCAGCTGGGCCGCAGGATTCATGCCTGCTCAGCTGCCTGATAATCGCCAGCTGGGCCGCAGGATTCATGCCTGCTCAGCTGCCTGATAATCGCCAGCTGGGCCGCAGGATTCATGCCTGCTCAGCTGCCTGATAATCGCCAGCTGGGCCGCAGGATTCATGCCTGCTCAGCTGCCTGATAATCGCCAGCAGGGCCGCAGGATTCATGCCTGCTCAGCTGCCTGATAATCGCTAGCCGGGCCGCAGGATTCATGCCTGCTCAGCTGCGTGATAATCGCCAGCTGGGCCGCAGGATTCATGCCTGCTCAGCTGCCTGATAATCGCCAGCTGGGCCGCAGGATTCATGCCTGCTCAGCTGCCTGATAATCGCCAGCTGGGCCGCAGGATTCATGCCTGCTCAGCTGCCTGATAATCGCCAGCTGGGCCGCTGGATTCATGCCTACTCAGCTGCTTGATTCTTGCCTGCTGAGGCGCATGATCCGTGCAGGAGAGCTACCTGATCAACACATGAGCAGTCACATGATCAGCGCCTCTCAGTCACCTGATCACTGCATGACAGGCACGTGATCAGTGCCTGCTGAGGTGCGGGATCAGCACCTGCTCAGCTGCCTGATAATCGCCAGCTGGGCCGCAGGATTCATGCCTGCTCAGCTGCCTGATAATCGCCAGCTGGGCCGCAGGATTCATGCCTGCTCAGCTGCCTGATAATCGCCAGCTGGGCCGCAGGATTCATGCCTGCTCAGCTGCCTGATAATCGCCAGCTGGGCCGCAGGATTCATGCCTACTCAGCTGCCTGAGAATCGCCAGCTGGGCCGCAGGATTCATGCCTGCTCAGCTGCCTGAGAATCGCCAGCTGGGCCGCAGGATTCATGCCTGCTCAGCTGCCTGAGAATCGCCAGCTGGGCCGCAGGATGCATGCCTGCTCAGCTGCCTGAGAATCGCCAGCTGGGCCGCAGGATTCATGCCTGCTCAGCTGCCTGATAATCGCCAGCTGGGCCGCAGGATTCATGTCTGCTCAGCTGCTTGATTCTTGCCTGCTGAGGCACATGATCCGTGCAGGAGAGCTACCTGATCAACACATGAGCAGTCACATGATCAGCGCCTCTCAGTCACCTGATCACTGCATGACAGGCACGTGATCAGTGCCTGCTGAGGTGCGGGATCAGCACCTGCTCAGCTGCCTGATAATCGCCAGCTGGGCCGCAGGATTCATGCCTGTTCAGCTGCCTGATTATCGCCAGCTGGGCCGCAGGATTCATGCCTGCTCAGCTGCCTGATAATCGCCAGCTTTGCCGCAGGATTCATGCCTGCTCAGCTGCTTGATTCTTGCCTGCTGAGGCACATGATCCGTGCAGGAGAGCTACCTGATCAGCACATGAGCAGTCACATGATCAGCGCCTCTCAGTCACCTGATCACTGCATGACAGGCACGTGATCAGTTCCTGCTGAGGTGCGGAATCAGCACCTGCTCAGCTGCCTGATAATCGCCAGCTGGGCCGCAGGATTCATGCCTGCTCAGCTACCGGATAATCGCCAGCTGGGCCGCAGGATTCATGCCTGCTCAGCTGCCTGATAACCGCCAGCTGGGCCGCAGGATTCATGCCTGCTCAGCTGCCTGATAACCGCCAGCTGGGCCGCAGGATTCATGCCTGTTCAGCTGCCTGATAATCGCCAGCTGGGCCGCAGGATTCATGCCTGCTCAGCTGCCTGATAACCGCTAGCTGGGCCGCAGGATTCATGCCTGCTCAGCTGCCTGATAATCGCCAGCTGGGCCGCAGGATTCATGCCTGCTCAGCTGCCTGATAATCGCCAGCTGGGCCGCAGGATTCATGCCTGCTCAGCTGCCTGATAATCGCCAGCAGGGCCGCAGGATTCATGCCTGCTCAGCTGCCTGATAATCGCCAGCTGGGCCGCAGGATTCATGCCTGCTCAGCTGCCTGATAACCGCCAGCTGGGCCGCAGGATTCATGCCTGCTCAGCTGCCTGATAATCGCCAGCTGGGCCGCAGGATTCATGCCTGCTCAGCTGCCTGATAATCGCCAGCTGGGCCGCAGGATTCATGCCTGCTCAGCTGCCTGATAATCGCCATCTGGGCCGCAGGATTCATGCCTGCTCAGCTGCCTGATAATCGCCAGCTGGGCCGCAGGATTCATGCCTGCTCAGCTGCCTGATAATCGCCATCTGGGCCGCAGGATTCATGCCTGCTCAGCTGCCTGATAATCGCCAGCTGGGCCGCAGGATTCATGCCTGCTCAGCTGCCTGATAATCGCCAGCTGGGCCGCAGGATTCATGCCTGCTCAGCTGCCTGAGAATCGCCAGCTGGGCCGCAGGATTCATGCCTGCTCCGCTGCCTGAGAATCGCCAGCTGGGCCGCAGGATTCATACCTGCTCAGCTGCCTGATAATCGCCAGCTGGGCCGCAGGATTCATGCCTGCTCAGCTGCTTGATTCTTGCCAGCTGAGGCACATGATCCGTGCAGGAGAGCTACCTGATCAGCACATCAGCAGTCACATGATCAGCGCCTCTCAGTCACCTGATCACTGCATGACAGGCACGTGATCAGTGCCTGCTGAGGTGCGGGATCAGCACCTGCTCAGCTGCCTGATAATCGCCAGCGGGGCCGCAGGATTCATGCCTGCTCAGCTGCCTGATTATCGCCAGCTGGGCCGCAGGATTCATGCCTGCTCAGCTGCCTGATAATCGCCAGCTGGGCCGCAGGATTCATGCCTGCTCAGCTGCCTGATAATCGCCAGCTGGGCCGCAGGATTCATGCCTGCTCAGCTGCTTGATTCTTGCCTGCTGAGGCACATGATCCGTGCAGGAG
This sequence comes from Bos javanicus, assembly GCF_032452875.1. NCBI lineage: Eukaryota > Metazoa > Chordata > Mammalia > Artiodactyla > Bovidae > Bos > Bos javanicus. The sequence goes on along the minus strand of NW_026893916.1, from coordinate 3,054 downwards.
AGCTACCTGATCAGCACATGAGCAGTCACATGATCAGCGCCTCTCAGTCACCTGATCACTGCATGACAGGCACGTGATCAGTGCCTGCTGAGGTGCGGGATCAGCACCTGCTCAGCTGCCTGATAATCGCCAGCTGGGCCGCAGGATTCATGCCTGCTCAGCTGCCGGATAATCGCCAGCTGGGCCGCAGGATTCATGCCTGCTCAGCTGCCGGATAATCGCCAGCTGGGCCGCAGGATTCATGCCTGCTCAGCTGCCTGATAACCGCCAGCTGGGCCGCAGGATTCATGCCTGCTCAGCTGCCTGATAACCGCCAGCTGGGCCGCAGGATTCATGCCTGCTCAGCTGCCTGATAACCGCCAGCTGGGCCGCAGGATTCATGCCTGCTCAGCTGCCTGATAACCGCCAGCTGGGCCGCAGGATTCATGCCTGCTCAGCTGCCTGATAATCGCCAGCTGGGCCGCAGGATTCATGCCTGCTCAGCTGCCTGATAATCGCCAGCTGGGCCGCAGGATTCATGCCTGCTCAGCTGCCTGAGAATCGCCAGCTGGGCCGCAGGATTCATGCCTGCTCAGCTGCCTGATAATCGCCAGCTGGGCCGCAGGATTCATGCCTGCTCAGCTGCCTGATAATCGCCAGCTGAGCCGCAGGATTCATGACTGCTCAGCTGCTTGATTCTTGCCTGCTGAGGCACATGATCCGTGCAGGAGAGCTACCTGATCAACACATGAGCAGTCACATGATCAGCGCCTCTCAGTCACCTGATCACTGCATGACAGGCACGTGATCAGTGCCTGCTGAGGTGCGGGATCAGCACCTGCTCAGCTGCCTGATAATCGCCAGCTGGGCCGCAGGATTCATGCCTGCTCAGCTGCCTGATTATCGCCAGCTGGGCCGCAGGATTCATGCCTGCTCAGCTGCCTGATAATCGCCAGCTTTGCCGCAGGATTCATGCCTGCTCAGCTGCTTGATTCTTGCCTGCTGAGGCACATGATCCGTGCAGGAGAGCTACCTGATCAGCACATGAGCAGTCACATGATCAGCGCCTCTCAGTCACCTGATCACTGCATGACAGGCACGTGATCAGTTCCTGCTGAGGTGCGGAATCAGCACCTGCTCAGCTGCCTGATAACCGCCAGCTGGGTCGCAGGATTCATGCCTGCTCAGCTGCCTGATAATCGCCAGCTGGGCCGCAGGATTCATGCCTGCTCAGCTGCCTGATAATCGCCAGCTGGGCCGCAGGATTCATGCCTGCTCAGCTGCCTGAGAATCGCCAGCTGGGCCGCAGGATTCATGCCTGCTCAGCTGCCTGATAATCGCCAGCTGGGCCGCAGGATTCATGCCTGCTCAGCTGCCTGATAATCGCCAGCTGGGCCGCAGGATTCATGTCTGCTCAGCTGCTTGATTCTTGCCTGCTGAGGCACATGATCCGTGCAGGAGAGCTACCTGATCAACACATGAGCAGTCACATGATCAGCGCCTCTCAGTCACCTGATCATGCATGACAGGCACGTGATCAGCGCCTGCTGGGGTGCTGGATCAGCGCCTGCTCAGCTGCCTGATAATCGCCAGCTGGGCCGCAGGATTCATGCCTGCTCAGCTGCCTGATAACCGCCAGCTGGGCCGCAGGATTCATGCCTGCTCAGCTGCCTGATAACCGCCAGCTGGGCCGCAGGATTCATGCCTGCTCAGCTGCCTGGATAATCGCCAGCTGGGCCGCAGGATTCATGCCTGCTCAGCTGCCTGATAATCGCCAGCTGGGCCGCAGGATTCATGCCTGCTCAGCTGCTTGATTCTTGCCTGCTGAGGCACATGATCCGTGCAGGAGAGCTACCTGATCAGCACATGAGCAGTCACATGATCAGCGCCTCTCAGTCACCTGATCACTGCATGACAGGCACGTGATCAGTGCCTGCTGAGGTGCGGGATCAGCGCCTGCTCAGCTGCCTGATAATCGCCAGCTGGGCCGCAGGATTCATGCCTGCTCAGCTGCCTGATAATCGCCAGCTGGGCCGCAGGATTCATGCCTGCTCAGCTGCCTGATAACCGCCAGCTGGGCCGCAGGATTCATGCCTGCTCAGCTGCCTGATAACCGCCAGCTGGGCCGCAGGATTCATGCCTGCTCAGCTGCCTGATAATCGCCAGCTGGGCCGCAGGATTCATGCCTGCTCAGCTGCCTGATAATCGCCAGCTGGGCCGCAGGATTCATGCCTGCTCAGCTGCCTGATAATCGCCAGCTGGGCCGCAGGATTCATGCCTGCTCAGCTGCCTGATAATCGCCAGCTGGGCCGCAGGATTCATGCCTGCTCAGCTGCCTGATAATCGCCAGCTGGGCCGCAGGATTCATGCCTGCTCAGCTGCCTGATAATCGCCAGCTGGGCCGCAGGATTCATGCCTGCTCAGCTGCCTGATAATCGCCAGCTGGGCCGCAGGATTCATGCCTGCTCAGCTGCCTGATAACCGCCAGCTGGGCCGCAGGATTCATGCCTGCTCAGCTGCCTGATAACCGCCAGCTGGGCCGCAGGATTCATGCCTGCTCAGCTGCCTGATAATCGCCAGCTGGGCCGCAGGATTCATGCCTGCTCAGCTGCCTGATAATCGCCAGCTGGGCCGCAGGATTCATGCCTGCTCAGCTGCCTGATAATCGCCAGCTGGGCCGCAGGATTCATGCGCCTGCTCAGCTGCCTGATAATCGCCAGCTGGGCCGCGAGGATTCATGCCTGCTCAGCTGCCTGATAACCGCCAGCTGGGCCGCAGGATTCATGCCTGCTCAGCTGCCTGATAATCGCCAGCTGGGCCGCAGGATTCATGCCTGCTCAGCTGCCTGATAATCGCCAGCTGGGCCGCAGGATTCATGCCTGCTCAGCTGCCTGATAATCGCCAGCTGGGCCGCAGGATTCATGCCTGCTCAGCTGCCTGATAATCGCCAGCTGGGCCGCAGGATTCATGCCTGCTCAGCTGCCTGATAATCGCCAGCTGGGCCGCAGGATTCATGCCTGCTCAGCTGCCTGATAATCGCCAGCTGGGCCGCAGGATTCATGCCTGCTCAGCTGC